>NW_015192408.1:0-7342 GCF_001447785.1 Gekko japonicus | reverse complement strand
GATGAAATAAAATGTTGCATTTGCGATACCATTGTCTTCCTCATTCAATGAAGCAGTTAGAGTGAGGAAGAAAGAGGCACCAGGACAATGTTAAATAAAGAGGGTGTTGCGTTGGTTTCTGAAGGTTGGAGGTTAAGGGGTTAATAACTGTACTTGGGGACTTGACAATCATGCAGGTCACGGAGTTGCCCCTATTGGTCCGTTACATTTAAACTTTACTTTCGCTACCTCACAACCATTTTATAACGTCCTAAACCTGAAATGGCTGCCAGGAGACGCGGGACCTTTTGGCAACGCGAAGAGGTGGACCTCCTCCTGCATTTCGTTGCCCGTTCTGGACATGTTGAGGAACTAATGGCCAGCACTCACTTGGAAAACAGGCCGTATTATGAAGCCATTTCCAGACAGATGACCAGGAAAGGTTTTTGTCACACCGCTGATCAGTGCAGGTCCAAATTTAAAAGACTTCGGTGTGACTTTATGGCGAGCCTGGAGGCATGGAGGCGGACTGCCTACCACAATAAGATGGTAGAGCTTTGGCAGGCGGCAGGACGACCTCGATGTGAGGATCGTCATCATGCTGGTGAGTTAGTGGTGCTGGGGGGGGGAAGGGGGAGAGATTAGAAACTGGCATTAGGTCTTCATTCCAGGCAGCACCTTTTTAGGAGGATATGGAGCTTTATATGACAGTGGTCACAGCTTGCACTGCTGCCTTTGGTTACTGATTGCTGTGGTTGAAGCATATTCCTTTTTTTCCCACAACCAAATTGCATAATAGTGGATCTTGAGCCATACCCACACCACCCCACGCCACCGGAAATGGTGGTTGAATAGAGACAGTTCACAAAGCAGGCTGCTCCATCTGTTTTGATAACACTCAATGCATGGGAACCCAGATTTGAAAACCATAGAGGTTTGGGTTAACTCACGTCTCATCAAATACATCCACATGCACAATGGTATGAAATAAGGAAGATGACCCCTCCCCCAACCATTCAGAGGAGAGCCCACCAACATTGGCCCACCCCGGCCTTCCATTTTGTTCCATATGATCAAATTCATAATGTAATCAGTCATGCATTACCGCCCACTCGCTGCGATTTACAAGAAACCAGACAACTCACATGTGAGGATACTTTATTGTACATTAAGCAGTGCTTTGAGTTGCATTGAGGATGCAAACCTTCAGTCACCATTATCAGTATGCATGTGGCCTGTAAACAGTGCCCCCAGCACCATAGGTGCATTTTCATGCACTGAAATCATTTCTCAGCTTCAGCTTGGCATGTATTCACGATCAATGAAATTACAGTTTATAGCAGGTAAATTTTCTGAACAGGCAGCAATAACAATGCTCTCCATGTGCATGACAGCAAGGGAATGAGGAGAATGCTTCCAGATGTGTCAGTACTTCCTTTACTGCAGAAGCCGCACGTCCCAGGCAGAGGGTACCACATGAAGTGCCACAGGCAGCAGCTGATGCGCACAACCCACCGGTTGGAGTTGAAGCGGGGGAGGTGGTGGTGCATTCCATCAGCCCACCAGGACCTTCAATGCCAGTCTCAGGTACTGCAGAATGAATCTGACAGTTATTACAGGCCACAATGTCTCCTGAACATTGCTACAATTAAATGCCCGTTATAATCTGCTGTTATGCCACCCTCACTGCATGTACACCTAACTGCTCCTGCTGTTCCTCAGATGACGATGCGGCCGAGAAGGAAGGACAAGGGCCACTTACGCCAACAGTGCCAGGTCACCAGGGAGAAGACAACCGCCATGTGGAACATGTAGATGAAAGACTGGGGGGGACACCAGTTCTAGAAGATGTTCAGCCAGGTACCTGTGTGATGATGTAAAATGTTTTGGGAATGTGATGTCTGGGAGACCGTTTGAACTCTGGTTACTCCATGTTGTGTAGTCTTGTGAGCAGAAAATCTCCTTTGGGCGCAACTGGCATTACAGTTGCGAACGTGTTTGCTGGCCACTGCATACATGGGTTCACTATGTAGCCTTCTCTTCTGGGCTAAGTGGAAGATGTGTGATGCAGTGGCCAAGTACCGTGAGCAGGCTCAGGGAGGAGCAGCAACGCACTATGGACACTGCTCAAAAAGATATCCTGTCCGCCCTTAAATCCACTCTTTAGGACCGTCAGGCAGACAAGCGGCAGGACTCACAGCAGGTGCAGCTGGAGACAACAGTCTATCTGCATTCACAAGATTGGAAACGCTGTGCAGGACGACATGTGAGTAAATGAGCATGGATATGACGTGTGCTAATGTGTTGAATAAATGCATGCCACCATTGCCCTATGCACTAACCATCCAATCTTCAATGGTTGCATGCAGTTGCCGCGTTTTCCAGGTGGATGGATGCATTTGAGACGAGCCTGAGACGCATGGACAGGGAGTTGAGGGCCATTAGGGAGACTGGAGCACAGCACAGGGTGGGTGAGGGTGGTAGTTAAGGTGTTAATTTACTTACTTTGTTAAAATAAATATATTTTTCGCTGAAAGATTCACAGTCTATTTATTTTGAAGTTCTCAACATGAAAAAATAGATTATTTGTTTACTGCTATGTTTGCCCGTTTATTTCAACATCACATCAGTCAAGACAGATAGACAGTGCCTTCATACTTACTGTTATAACTGTCAGGTGTCAATGAAACAAAGCAAGACTATTTCACCTTGAGACCCATTTGACACAATGAGCTAACACCAGATAGTCAAGTCAAATGTTGAGGTAGATAGTGACAACATAAATACAGAAAAGGAAAACATTTCCAAACAAAGTACAGGAGTGATCAATTGTAAAATTAAAAATAACGAAAAATAACCACATGGGATTGCAATTCTGCCCTAAGCTCAAGCGTGTGAGTGCAGTGAGACATGTGGCATCACAGCAATCTATTACGGCTCAAAGAACACACGCTCCCTGCCTACGCATGCCCTTTTTTTACCCCTCCCACCAGGCCCACTGGTCTCAGCACTCTTTGGTTCACTGGAGAGGAGGCTCTGACTTTCCTCAGGGCCTCAGGAACAGCCTCGGAGTCAGTGTTGTGTGGCATTCGCTTTGCGGCACAGCAACCC
The DNA here is from genome assembly GCF_001447785.1 of Gekko japonicus. NCBI lineage: Eukaryota > Metazoa > Chordata > Lepidosauria > Squamata > Gekkonidae > Gekko > Gekko japonicus. Next base: position 4,252 of record NW_015192408.1, on the reverse strand, counting down.
TTGGATGCAGGTGTCCTAGGGCCAGTAGATGGGGAACAAGTACAGGGATTAGCTTTTGTCCCAGCAATTGACTGCGTACCTGATATCACCTCTGCAAGATGTCTTATAGTATCGAACGCCATAGTTAAGACATCCGCATTACGCTGCATAGTTTCCTGGAGCAACCGCCTATCGAGTTGGCTTTCATGAAGCATGGACTGGTATTTGCGTTCCTCCATGTCCTTCCAGTCACCAAAAAAATGCATGGTTTCCTTGTGTTTGGAGGTGCCCTGCTCAATCATCTTCATCGCCACGTCATTAAGCAGTGCCACACGCCTTACATGTTGTGCCTCATTCACATGCTTTTCTTCCTTGCGTGCCTGTTCACCGCCTGATGACCTGTCATGTTCAGTGACTCCATCTGTAAGATTTATGATGACAAAGCATAGGTCACAAATCTACTCCAAACAGGGTAGAACATGGAAGAGCAGTTCAATTGGAAGGTCATGAGTTCTGTACGGGTTGCCATGCTTATATGTTGAAGACAGAGAACACATGTTATCCAATTTTTAGCAGCATTAGATAAGAATAAAATTTGTAATATGTTGGTGCTATTTATCAAATAAATATGATATGATAACCCATAAGTTGGTATCCCCTTTAGGAAGCGTTTATTAGGCACACATTGCTGTCTGTCATTAAGAGGTAACGTTATGAAAACATAACACACCCAACATCAGGGGGTTAATAATGTGTGAGAATGTGGGGGAATGACTTCATTTTAAAGGACTCTAGAATAATTGGAACTTTAAGATATATGAAGATATAATGTGGCAAAACTTCATAAAGACAGTGTTATAAAGTGGAGGAGTACACCACCTAATTGCACACATCCACAAAGTAAACAAAAATCCCATCAACCAGCCAGACCTGTTGTGCTGAAATTACAAAACATTTAACTGCTACGCACACACCTGTGTTATGTTAAGACATCTCTTCCTGCTCACATTCATCAGTCTGCACATCGATGTCACCATCACTTGCCACACTCAATCCCGAGTTCCCTATGGTGGATATGAGACAACATGGATAACATCAAATTGAAAACTTCTGTCAGTGGTAGTATGTAATCATTTCAAAGGAAAAGCAGGAACTGGGGCATGGAAATACTGGCTTACAGGACGCAGAGAGACTGCTCCAGCATTCTTTCACTCTGAAGAGTAGATTCTGCCAATTTCCCCCATAACATAGCCATTGAGAAAACGGGGGTGGGGGGTTACACAAATCATGTGGGAGCAGATATCGTACCCCTCAGGTAAGGATAACATCAGTACCACGCACCCTTGTGATACTAGAGTGAGGCACGTCAAAAGAGAAAGCGATAGAATTGTTGTGACTACAGCTAACATCGTTATAGTGATGTGATCCATTACAGCCCGGCATCCTCCACCTACTGCCCACCCGCCTGACCAGCCGGAGGAGGACAGTTCTGGTGTGTGTGGGGGGTCTGTCTGTATGCCTGCCTGAGCAAGTGTCTGAAACTGTTGTTTTCTCTCCGCCAAGGAGGTGGATTTGCGAAATACTTGCTAGGGTGTGTGTGTTTTTCCTACCTCAACTATACAAAGAACATAGAGGGCTACATTCATTTCATTGCCACGATAGGTCGATATAACTATACCATTGATAAAAAAGGGCCATCGTTCCCATGCCTCGAAGTGACTGTAGCCCTGCCATCTTCCCACAATTTGTGCAGTTACCAAACCCCACCCCCCATTCTGCTGGTGGAATTCCCTTTCCTTCCCCACCCTCCTCCTGTCCCAGTTTCTCCCTTTCTTCCCGAGGCTGTGGCCAATCACCGTGGGGGCTGGACCGAAGCTGATGGTGGCCAGAGGAGGAGGACTGCCATGAAATGCCCTACTCACAACTTTAACGCCAGTAGCTCACAAACAAACCTCCATTCTACCTCCCCCCCTTCTCCCTGTTAGCAAATCATCTCTGATGGTGGAATTCCCTTTCTTCAGCTACCCCTTCTATCCCCCCCCCCAAGCCTGACTTCCCGCTTCACCCTTTAAAAATCATGCCGGGGACAAGCGGGGCTTTTTGGTGGGGGGAACACACTCCGTCCCAGCTGCCGTGGGTTTAGCGGCCAACCAAATCCTCTGCCCCCCTCCTACCACCCCTGGCCCCCTCCTGCTGGCGGGAGGCGGCTTGATGGGAGGAGGGACACAGCGGTCCCTTTGCCCCCCCAAGGTTTTCCTTTTCTCTCACGTTTACGGTCCTGTAGCCATGGAGCGAGAAAGGAGGGGGGCCTGGCAGCCGGTCACAGCGGCCCATGGTAGAAGGAATACTTGCCTAGCCGTACCCCCCCCTCCTCCGGAGAGACAACTGGTGGTGGTGGCTGTGCATGTCCACCTCTACCCCCCAGTAAATGATGATTCACTCACCCCTTCCTGTGGAAACACGCGGTGAGATATCGTCTGTTCTTGTGTCTTGCGAATCAGAGGTCTCTGCACAGCTGTCTCTGGAGCTAGAAGGTTTCGCTGTTTAAGGAATAAAAAGTAATGTTAATATGAAGGAAAACCACCCCTTCCCCTGTCAACCCTTAGTAATGGCTCAGTGCTCACCAAACATAGGCAGTGGTGTCGATGTTCTGAGATCATCAGGGTTTATAGTCAGAAGTTCTGAGTTGAAACGATCCTCTGTTACTGTTGCAGGTATGTTCTCCTTGTTGCTTCCTCGTGGATAGTAGAACCGCACTTTTGAGCTCTTTTTAAGATTCGGTGGAAGCACGCTGTGGTCAGTACCCAGAATGCGATCAAGCAGCTCAAAATAAGCGCAGGAAATGGGATCACTCCCAGATTTTGCATTATGGTTTACGACGCGTCGATATTCCTGGTGCAAAGCTTTCGATTTCGTCCTACATTCCTCAGTTCTCCTATTACCAAGGTCATGCATCTGCCTAGAAATGTCCTCAAATACATCAATACTTTTGTGGCAAGAAGCAAGGGCATTTTGAACTCTACCTTCACCCCAAATCGCAATCAGATCTAAAGTCTCCTTTTCACGCCAAGAAACACCTCTCACACCAGAAGTCTTGATGCTGTCTTTCATTGCTGGACAACGCAAGGATGCTAGGACGCTACTGTTCAGTTGAAGAACCTGAGGATAATGGTGTCCTACGTCCTTATTCACCCCACAATGCAATGTTTCTCCCTTCACGGTCATCGTTTCCCACCACTGACTCTTCAAAATGATTTGTCAGCAGGGTTTGCACGCATTGATTGGCCGAGATGCACTACTCTTACCTTGATGACGCCCCTCCCCCCGCAGTGAAGTGATGTCCTTTGTTTCCCGAGGTACCAAGAATAACAAAATGGAGTCCAGGAATTATGCTTTGTGCACGTTCCTCAGCAAACTGAATGCTTAAACCCCCAGAGTTATGTGTGGAGACCTGACCGAAACAGTAGGCTCGCACACATTTGCCTTAGCAAGGGACCGATGGTTCCAGAGCAAAACTTTAATGCCAGTAGCTCAATAAAAAATCCCCATTCCACCCCCCCCAACTCGTTCCTGTCAGCAAATCACCTTTGCTTCAGCTCCCCCTTCCACCTCCCTCCGCCTGGTCAATATAACGATACCATTTATAAAAAGGGCCATCGTTCCCGTGCTTCACAGTGAATGTAGTCGTCCCATCTTTGCACAATTTGTACAGTAGCCCTCCCACCCCCTTCCTCCTGCCCCAGTTTCTCCCCAAAATCCCGAGGCTGTGGCCAATCACCACGGCAGCTGGAGAGAATGTGATGGGGAATGGACGAGGAGGACTACCATGAAATGCCCTGCTCACAACGCTAACGCCATTAATTTACAAAAAAACCTCCATTCCCCCCCCAAGCCTGTTCCTGTCAGCAACCCCCCCCCCACGCCTGGCTTCAAGAATCACCCTTTAAAAATCATCCCGGGGAATTCCCCCCTCCCCGCACGCCAGTCTCCCGCCTGCCATGAAATGCTGTGCTGTGTGGTCTGCGTCCATTTCATTGCCACGATAGGTCGATATAACAACACCATTTAAAAAAAAAAAAGATTCATCCTTTAAAAATCATCCCGGGGATGTCCCCCCCCCCGCACGCCAGTCTCCAGCATGCCATGTAATGCTGTGCTGTGTGGCCTGCGTCTATTTCATTGCCACGATAGGTCAAAATAACGACACCATTTTAAAAAGAAAAAGACAAAAAAGGGGTGGGCTACTGGGCGTGGCGAAAGTGTGGAGGAGGGA
>NW_015192407.1:0-14104 GCF_001447785.1 Gekko japonicus | reverse complement strand
ATGGCTAATAGTCACTGATGGACTTCTGCCCCATATATTTATCCAGTCCATGAACTAGAACCTAGAGGCAGTTGCAGGAGGAATGAGGGCTAACAAGCTGAAGCTCAAAATCCTGACAAAACAGAGGTGCTACTAGTGGGAGGAAGGGTTGACCCAGGAATTGAGGTGTCTCCTTTTCTGGGTAGGGTTGCACACTCCACCTAAAGGAGTAGGTCCACAGCTTGGCGGCTGCTGGACCCAGGACTCCTGCTGGATAAGCAGGTGCAGTAACAGCCAGGAGCACCTTCTGCCATCTTCAGGCAATGTCAGCTGTGGCCGTCCCTGGGCAAAAAGTTTTGCTGCTGTGGTGCATACCTTGCTGCCTTCGAGGCTAGGTTACTACAGTGTGCTCTATGTGAAGAGTGCTCCGAAGTTACAGCAGGCACAGAATTCTGACTGGTGGGCCGTAGGGACCATATCGCTCAGGTCTGGTTCCACCTACACTAGCTCCCAATTTGCTTCCATGCCTGATTCCAGATGCTGGAAGCCCTACACGGCTTAAGGCCAGCATACCTGAAGGGTGGCCTACTTCCATATGGACCAACCTAACCGCGATAGTGATCTTTGGTGCCTTTGTCATGTGGGGTTAGGCAGATGGAAACCCAAGAACAGGCCTGCTCAGTTGTGGCACTGAAATCATGGGAGATTCATTTCTCCCTCCTCTGTTAGGAATGCCATCCTCCAGGTGGGACCTGGGGATTCCCTGGAATTACAGCTCATCTCCAGACCACAGAGATTGATTCCCCTTAGGGTTGCCAACTCCGGGTTGGGAAATACCTGGAGATGTTGGGATGGAACCTGAGGAAGGCGGGGGTTGGGGGATAATGCCATAGAGTCCAACTTCCAAAGCGGCCATTTTCTCCAGGTGCACTGATCTCTGTCACCTAGAGATCGGCTGTAATAGCACGAGATCTCCAACCACCACCTGGAGGTTGGCAACCCTAGTTCCCCTGGAGGAAATGGAGGGTGGACTCTATGCCATTGTGCCCCACAGGGGTCCGTGTCCTCCCCAGGCTCCACCCGCAAATCTTCTGGAGTTTCCCAACAAGGATCTGTCAACCCCACCCCACCCCCACCGGTGGCTAGGGGGAACCTGGCAACCTTAGCCTCTATCACTGCCTTCTAGGGATGCCAGCCTCCAGGTGGGACCTGGGGATCCCCCGGAATTACAGCTCATCTCCAGACCACAGAGGTCAGTTCCCCTGGAGAAAACGGGTGCTTTGGAGGATGGACTCAGACGGCATCGTACCCCACTGAGGTCCCTGTCCTCCCCAGGCTTCATCCCCAAACCTCCAGGAGTTCCCCAGCCTGGGTCTGGCAACCCTACCCGCCCATTCCCCACCAGTGGCCGGGGGTGGGGGCTGGCAACCCTACTGCCTTACCTCCAGCAAGTGAAGACTTTTCTGTTTTGTTTGGTATTCCCTCAGCGACCCTTCTTTCTGTTTATGTGGTTGTGTGTACATTTTGATTTGTGTGCTATATATATAGGTAAAGATAAAGGTTCCCTTGCTCAAAAGCCAGTCAAATCCGACTCTAGGGTTACGGTGCTCACCTCCGTTTCAAAGCCGAAACGCCAGCGCTGTCCGAAGACGTTTCCGTGGTCATGTGGCCGGCATGACTAAACACCAAGGCGCACGGAACGTTGTTACCTTCCCACCGAAGTGGTACCTATTTATCTACTTGCAATTTCTTGCTTTCGAACTGCTAGGTTGGCAGGAGCTGGAACTAGAGATGGTAGCTCACTCCGTCATGCGGCACCCAGGTCTCGAACTGCTGAACTACTGACCTTCCACAGCCTGCAGTTCAGCGTCTTAACCACTTGAGCCACCGCAGCACACACTGTAAAATTCATCTTAACTTTTTTTTTTACTAGGGATGAGAGACCCCCGGTGGGGGTGGGGTGGGGTCCCTGCTGCCAGGCCCCACCTCTCCACCGTGGGTCAGCTGGCCAGCGGGGGGGGATTACCCCCAAAACGAGGGAGGAACACCCAACATTTCAGCAACATGTCTATGTGACTTCGACCTGACCTGGAAGTGACGTAGGCATTGGGTATATTGAGGCAACGCTCTGGTTTTTGGGCAAAAACTTTATGGTAGAAGTAATTTCTTTTTACGGCCTTTCAGTGTAACGAGAAGCCCGGGTCTGTCCTTCTAGATCCTTTGAAATCAGTGGGCATAGAAGAGTTACCTCCGATAAGGGTTGCAATATCAGTCTCTAAAGTGGGACACCTTCAGATCGGGGCGAATGTTCTATCCCAAGTCTAGGGTTTCCAGCTCTGGGCTGGGGAAATCTGAAGATTTTGGTGGGTGGAGCATGAGGAGGGCGGGGCTTGCGGAGGGGAGGGACCTCAGCAGAGTGTAATGCCACAGAGTCCACCTTCCGAAGCAGCCATTTTCCCCAGGGGAACCGATCCCGTTTGTCTGCAGATTCATTGTAATAGCAAGAGAGCTCTAGGTTCCACCTGGAGGTTGGCAGCCCTGCAGATATCTCCCATGCATGCTTTATGAGAAACATGTTACCAGAGAGTGTAATGCCACAGAGTCCACCTTCCGAAGCAGCCATTTTCCCCCCATCCAGTCCAACACTCTGTCACACCGTGGCCAAAAATACCAGGTGCCATCAGGAGGTCCATCAGTGGGGCCAGGACACTAGAAGCCCTCCCACTGTTGCCCCCACCCCCAAGCACCAAGAATACAGAGCATCACCTGCCCCAGACTGAGAGTTCCTACCTATCCCTTGTGGCTAATAGCCACTGATGGACCTCCGCTCCATATGCTTATCTAATTCCCTCTTGAAGCTTCTCCATGCTTGCAGCCGCCACCACCTCCTGTGGCAGTTGTATACAATCATCTGTGTGCACAAACTATGGCCAAAGGTCTGCTTTCGATGCTGCTTTGTGCAAGAACATTAGAATCTGGGAAAGGCTTTTAGTAAATACATTTCTAGCCCTCACCATTGCAAAATGGTGCATTTGAACACCTGATGCAAAAGGATTCACTGTGGCTCCCCAGTACCTCTGACATGGGGCGGGGGTGACTCTAACTTCTCTCTGATCCTGGACTTCATTGTTCAGACCACACACTTGAATCAAGGCTGTGCTTCACCCACTAAAGTACCCAGAAACCACCTTATTCTCGCATCAAAGGCTGAGGATGGCACTCGGCAGACTTGGGAACACAAGCCCCGCTGGAAGGTAATGAACCGCACAAGAGCGAAACAGAACAGGCGGCCGCTTTGATCAATGACACCTTCCCAGGAGGCCGTTCCAAAGGATCCAATTGCAGCGAACAAAATGGCTAAGATTAAAAAACTATGACAGGTGAGCTTCGGGGCTTGTGCACAACAATATCAAGTATTTTATCAACCACTTGTTATGTTGTCGTCGTCGTCTCCAGTAAGAGCTAAGCAGAGTTGCCAGCTCTTGTTTGGGAAATTCCTGGAGATTTGGGGGTGGAGCTTGGGAAAGGTGGGGTTTGGGGAGGGGCGAGGACTCGGTAGGGATATTGTTCCATACAGTCTACCATCCAAAGCTGACCTTTCCTCCAGGGGAACTGATATCTGTTGGATGGAGATCAGTTGTGATTCTAGGAGATCTCCAGCCACCACCTGGAGGTTGACAACACTAGCTATATGGCAGCTCAGCTGTTCTTGAAAAACAGCAGTTTCTGTCAGCTCTCTCGGCCCCACCTACCTCACAGGGTGTCTGTTGTGGGGCGGGGGAGGGGAAGGGGAAGGAGTTTGTAAGCCGCTCTGAGTCACCTTTGGGTAGTGAAGGGCGGGGTATAAATCCAATCTCCTCTTCTTCTTCTATGTCTGTCTTCTCAGAACTCAGCCCCTTTATTTTTAAGGGACTGTCATTGTTTTATGTATATCTTATTCTAGTAAAGGTAAAGGTTTCCCTTGCTCGAAAGCTAGTCGAATCCAATTCTAGGGGGCGGTGCTCATCTCCGTTTCCAAGTCCAAGAGCCAGCACTGTCTGAAGACGTTTCCATAAAAAAGAACAATAATTACCCAAGTCTTCCCTTGCATATTGCCATGGGTCCTCAACCCTCTGGTCCTAAACATGTTCACTCAGAAGTTCCATTTATTTCAATAGCATGCCTTTCAAACTCGGTGCATTTAAGTCTGAGAAGCCATCCTGTGAATTCGATGGATCTATCCTATTAAGTACCCTGACCTGGATAGCCCAGGCTAGGTCGATCTCATCGAATCCTGGAAACTAAGCAGGGTCAGCCCTAGTCAATACTTGGACGGGAGACCACCAAGGAAGCCCAGGGTTGCTATGCAGAGGCAGGCAATGGCAAACCTCCTCTGAACATCTCTTGCTTTGAAAACCCCCATGAGGGGTCGCCATAAGTCAGCTGCTACTTGACGGGGGGGGAGTCTATTAAGTAATTTGATGTCTTACCTGATCTAGAACTCAAAGAAAATCCAGTGGCCAAATGGAGCCCTGTATATCTTTATTTCTTGAAACATACACTTTCCCTGGGCTTAAAGCCCACTTCATGGGGAAAGGGAATGCAGCGGGCTCCGATTCACAAACCTTATGCCATGCCTGACATCTGTGTATGGCCCCACCGTCCATATACAGCCACCCGGATCGAAGCTGTACGTTTCTGTAAACCTGGGGGGAACCCTATCAAGCAACAAACATTCAGTTTGTCTTTTTTAAGTATGCGACTAAAACCACCCCAAAAACAGTAAAAGTCACATCACTCCAGATGTCAAGGAGAAAATATATCTGAGAGGGGCAATATGGCCCCTGGCAACCAACACAAGGGAGATTGAGGGGGAGACAGAAAGTGTGGGGGGGAGTGGTGGGGGGGGCACACAGACAGGAGAAGAAAGACCAGGCGGTTGGGCAGAAGAAAGATCGGGCAGGTGGCAGAAAGAGTGCAAGAAGGAAGAAGCAGACACAGAGGCAAGCAGAGATGAAACAAGAAGGCAGAGGTGGGGGAGGGAATTCCTGGCAAGAGGTTGAGTCAAGATGGCTGAACAGATCACATGATCTGCACGGTGAACGTTCCAGGTTCAAGGTTTCTGGTTTTAAAAATCTTGTGTAATAACTCTGGGGAAGATCTCTGCCAAAGGGACGTGCTGGTCAGATTTATTTTCAGCATTTCTAGCCCACCTTTCTACCACAGAGGACCCAACAATTAGACCAAGGTGGGTGGATTTAAAACCAAGGCCACTTAAACCAGAGATTGAAATGAATCACTAAGAGCAAATGCCAGTTTTAAATCACTGATTTCAATCAACATTTCCCATTATTATTTAGCCGACTTCCTAAATAAAAGTGCACACTGATTTGTTGGTAGAAGCAAACATGGATTTGAAACTGATTAGTTCTTTTAAAACCTCAGAAAGAAGGTTTTTTAAAAATAGTAACAATATTCAGGTGGGAAGCTGTGCTGGTCTGAAGCCACAGAACAAAGTCCAGTGGAACCTTTGCTGGTCTTAAAAGTGCCCCAGGACTCAAACTTTGTTCACTTAACATTATTCTTATTACTTTATATATATGTGGCCTGGATGAATCACAAGCAGGAATTAAGACTGCTGGGGAAAAGATCAACAGCCTCAGATATGCAGACGATACCACTCTAATGGCAGAAAGGGAAGAGGACCTAAAGAGCCTCTTGCTCAGGGTAAAAGAGGAGAGCACAAAAGTGGGCTTGAAGCTCAACATCAAAAAACTAAGATCATGGCCCCATCACTCCTTGGCAAATAGAAGGGGAAGTCGTGGAAGTAGTGACAGACTTCACGTTCCTGGGATCCAAGATCACCGCAGACTGTGACAGCAGCCATGAAATTAAAAGACGCCTGCTCCTTGGGAGGAAAGCGATGGCGAATCTTTCAGCAAACTTCAGAAGACAGCGGAAGACCAGAAGGCCTGGCGTGATCTGGTCCATGGGGTCGCGAAGAGTCGGACTCGACTGTGCGACTGAACAACAACAACAAAAAAAATATGTTGGATCCACTGGGTTGGATCCAACCCATTTTTCTGGTGAAAGGTGGAGGAAGAGGCCCCATTTGACAACCCAATGTTATGCTGTGAATCAATGGAACTTGGTGGACAAAAGCCATGTGGGACAGGAGGCTGTAGGAGAATTGGGGGAGATCAAGCTAAACAGCTGGATAGATCTAATGATCTATTGCTTCTTTTTAGATAAATGAAAACCCAAGATTCCAGGCAGGGAGCCCTTTATAATCTGTAATGCCATGGCAGGTGTCTGCAGACAAGCTCCAGTTCCAATTAACCCAGTCTTCCACATGCAGCTGCTGGGTGACCTTGGGTCAGTCACAGCTCTCTCAGCCCCACCTACTTCACACGGTGTCTGTTGTGGGGAGAGGAAAGGAAAGGAGAGTGTAAACCGCTCTGAGACTCCCAAGTGAAAGGGGAAGTATAAATCCAAACTCTTCTTCTTCAAAGCCATTTCGTCTTTCCCATGGTCCTTTGGGCTTTAGCCAGTCCCTTCTTTGTCACAGAACCACCCTGGCTCCATCCCATCCCACCCACAAGTAATCAATCTCAGGCAGAAGAGCAAGTCATTGATCACATACACCAATCCGTGGACATCTTTGAGGACTCGCCATTCTCCACCACCACCACCCATACTAAGCCATAATATAGGAACTCATGCCTGGCCTGGTGGCTGGTGCGTTTTCCCTCCAGTTTTTCCTTTACAAAGGGAAAAAAACTTTCACGGGTTCATACTAGGGTCGTAGATTCAATCTTAAGCCATTCTGTGCTTGCATTCCGATTCCAGGTGAGTTTTAAAAGAGAAATGTATACTCACCAAGACTTTAAAAAGAATTCCGATTTTTTTTTAAGTTCACCTATTTTTATCCACCCCAATTAAACAATTCCGGGTGAGACCTACCATTGATCCAATGTAGCACAAGACATCTCTGTATGTCCACTGGAGTTATGGACAGGTCTGCAGCTCCCACGGACTTTGAAGATCAGTTTGCTTACCCACCATGTGCCACGGGAGGGCTAGGACAGAATTCTGTGGCTCAGCCAAGGCCCCGTCACCCTTAACCATTCAATTGTGAAGGAAGTCCTTAGTTTTCTGAGGGTAGCCGTGTCAATCTGCAGTACAACAGCTAAATTTGAATCCGGCAGCATCTTAGAAACCAAGAAGATTCTGGGGGTATACGCTTTCAAGAGCCAAAGCTCTGGTGTTTAACGAAGACAGCTTTGACGTGCAAAAGCTTATACCCAAAAAAACAAAAACCTTGTATCCCACCACTGATAGCTTCGGAAGCCGATAATGACTCAGAACACAACGATTACAAAAAATTACTAGTTAGTTCATTTTATTATATTCATCCTTGATTTAAAAAATAATAGGTGCTTTAAAGTAGCCCGCTAGCAAATGAACAGTCACTAATCAGGGTACAAGAATGTTCATCCGGGGGATGCATCTTAGCCGACAGAGAGAGCTTAGCTGTTAACTCACACTCAAAGCGAGAAAAGTGTAGACAAAGATACTTCGACAACTGTGCTGATGTTCAGACTCAGTTGGCTTCCTCATAGAAACAGGTGCAGAACACAGCGTCGTATGAAAGTATTCTGTCCAGGTACGGCGTATGAAAATCTGTATAAGCGCTAGTAAATGAATAAAAAACTAAATGATCCGTGTAAAATGTTTATACACTATATATACACACCGGGTCACAAATTCGATTTAAAACCATCCCCCAGTCGTAACTCTTCATAAGACACTAACAGTGCAATCCTGCGGAAGTTTCCCCCACTCTAAGGCCACCGGTTTCACTAGGCTTAAACTGAAGCAACTCTCTATAGGATTACAGTGTTAGTAAGCTACAGTACACGATTCATTTTTTTTTAAAGGAGGGGAGAATCTAGTGAGAGCTAAATTTAAGCACTTACTAAAAACTGGATCGTATACAAAATTTTAGAAAACAGACTTGAGAGAGAATGAGTCGACACAAACTAGAAAAGGATAGCAACTTGGGAATGATGTTTTTTCAATATTTAACTGCAGCTAATAACCTCTCATTTGCGGTATAGCTAAGTTCTGCACAATGGGATTGTTCGGGGAATAAGGCATAAGACGACGAGGGGTCCCATTTCTTTCCTGGCTCTCCCTTGCTAGCCTATTGCTTGTCCTTAGGTGAAAGCTTTCTCGCTCTCGCTCTCTTCGAAAAATGTCATCTTACAATTATCCCCAACGGAGCGACAACATGTGATGCTCTTATATCGGTCGGAGTTGTCTGAACATCTGGATAGAGTCTCGTCCAATTTCACGAAATTCTAGAAGGTCAGGTAAATGGGTTTAAATTGCACTGTACTCCTTGCTAAAAGGAGAGTCTTTCTCTCTCTCTCTCTCTCTCAACTCCAAACAGCTCAGTATGATCTTTACTGAATAGAAAAAGAAGAAATAATTCTGTTACTCGAAGCAAGAGCTCTGGGGGGAAATAATTAAAATGAAACCTTGTGGGGGAATTCTTTGGTCAGAACATAAGCGGTCTTAACTCTGAACTGGGATTGTTATCGGTAAACCATACACATTTTAGATGTTGCCCTACCTCAAGGATTATTGTGGTTATGTGGGGGGGGGGACCGAATCCCCTGGGGTTGCAATTTGAAATGGATGGTCTTTTACGAAGGGAAGTGTGCTTTTTGTTTTTAGATCTTCAGCAGCTTTGTGGGAGAATGAGGCAATATCTTCTACCAGAGGGGGGGGGGGACTTGTGCTTATAGGTAACTGCACCACTGACAGTTATGGCTACTTCCTATGAAACCACGCCAGCCTAAATTCCTGCATACATGTGGACTGCATTCTCCACACCAGAGAGGCCACACCCGCCCAGAACAAATAAGACCCATTCTTGCTACAGGCAGAACCAAAGCCACTTTGGAATGTTTAGAGAGAAAGCCCAAACCTTGCCCCCGAAGTCCACACGACCGCTTTGTTTACCAGCACAACCTAACCCATTCAGAAATGCCACTCTTTTTGCCCAAGAAATGGGAAAAGAACAGACGCTTCCAAGGAGCCTTAGAGTTATCCCTGGAGATGGGAAGGAACAGGAAAACCTTACTGCAAAAACACAAACGGGGTCTGTTAATCTGTGGCGTAACATCAGCCAAAGAGAGGGCCTCAGGGAGCAGACATTCCACCTCTTTCAGGGGATTTAAACAATGTGCAACTGAACTTTTTTATATAATATACACACATAGTTATTGGTCTACACAAATGTATACAGGTTCCCCTGTGCTAAGTTTCCAGGTTGCAAGAAGCAGCCGCTTTACGTCCGGGAAGGGATCCGCTCCTCTAGGAGAGGTTTCCGTGGTTCAAGTGGTTATCCGAAAGTTCTTGCTTTGATGGACGGTGCCGGCAGTGCTGATCCTTGCCACGTATGTCCTGCAGTTCAAGAGATCCGAACGGGGAGGCTTTGGAAAACGACAGAGAAGGCCGAAAAGAATCAGAGGGTGCAGGAAGTCCCCGAACACGCTTCCGGGCAGTCCCTCCCAAACAGGAAAGATGCGAGGGAGAAACAGCAGTTCTATTCCATCCACTACATCCGATTTAGAGGAAAGGTGCTTCATCTCAAAACACCGCAGTTTTGCTCTGCTCCCTTCTCCCCGCTCCCGGGAGAAAGGTGGCCTTCTGGGGGAGAGGGCGGAGGGACCAATCATATAACAGATGACTCATCGCTATGCCAAAATGGGGGGAAAGGCTGGGAGATGGGGGAGAGCGGTGGAAGCAGGCAGACAGCATCTCGGAAAGGAGAACTTTACACGCACCAAGAGACATCGGAAGGGTACTGCGTCCATTCGGCCAGGGAGCCACGTGACGGAGGAGCCTTACATGTTTTCCCAGGACATCACAGGTATACGAGAGGGACGGCTTGGGAAAGCTGGTATAAGAGGGGCATGTGAGAAAGGGGCACTTCATGGCACCACGCGGTTATGTGGAGGGCAACATGTGTGTGCAAGAGGAACTGTCTTCCCTGGAGGTGCTGTGTTCTGCCCCCCCACACACACCTGAAAGGGAAGGTGGACTGCATGTGCAAAAGAAAGGAAAACACAGCTTGACAGGACAGTGATTTACGATGCACGAGAGCGAGTGACCTAAGCAGAGACTCTGCTTCCACACTGTGCGTAAGGCAGCCTTTGGAAAGTGTTACCTCGACACAAGGGTGTAGACTTTCCAATTTCCCGGGGGGGGCTGGGGCTCGACCAGAGGCATTGCTTGGCTAGGAGCAAGGGTGGCTCCCGGGGGAGGCTGAGTCCCTTCCTGAAAATTTCGGCGGGGGCTCCCGCCCCGCCGCCCCCACGAAGATTACGCCTATGCCTCGACACACCGCGGACAGAGAGGGTCACTGGGTCAACGGGGACATTCCTGATGCCCTCTGGCAAAGTGGGATAAGGACTTCTCCTGCCATCCTGTGAACAGAAGGCGTTCTTTGGGTACCTACGTTAGGGGCATATGAGTCTACCACACAGAGACTGCTTCTTCCTGCATGTTTTGCTCTGCCTTGGCGTTCTTAAGAGCGGCTCTGTTGTTTTTTTGAAGCATCCACATGATGTTATCTTCTACACACACACAGTGCACTGCGATCTTTCCTAAGCCTGGTTTGGTAGACTCTTTTTGGAAAGATCACACGCAAAGTGCCTTTGGGGTGCCATGCAGACTTAGAAGGTGTGTTATTTTGGAAGGCCCCCCGCCCAGATTGATATCATTATCCTTACCGCAGCACGCTCACCCACCGCCCCTACCCCCCCACACACACACAATTTTTTTCAGGGTTTTTCTAAAAATGGTAACTGACCAACAGCCATAGCACAATGACATTGTACCGACCTAGCCTAACCTCCCCTCACCCGGTCATTCTGAGGCTAAAACAGAGGCAAGGAAGAACGATGTGATAAGTTTACCAAGTGGGCTATAAATCTAAAAAATATAAACAAAATAATCATCATGTAGTTCCCAGTTTTCTTTAAAAAAAATATCTCTGGCTTCATTCTTATTACGGCCCACAGGCCATTCTGAAGCAAAATAAAACACTTTTATAAAATCAGTGACCAATGCAAAGTCTTAGCGTACATCGTTCATCTTAAAATAATGAACAGTTTAAAGGTTAAAAGCCTCTAGCCCCTTTCCCTTGCAAAATTATAAGGCAAAATGCGCAGGCTGCATATTTCCCTTTATACCTTCTCAATGAAAGGGCTGAAGACTGGCTTTTTAGCAAGAAAGAAAGAAAGCTGGGAACTGGCAGATGGTTAAACCAACTGCTGTAGTGCTAAAGCATTATGACAATGTAGCAATACCTAATTTTCTTTCAAAAAGCCCTCCGGAGCCGGAGAAAATGGTGGCTACAGGGACCACAACAAAGAAAGCTACTGGGTGGACTCTGTTGCCAGTGCAAGCACCTCTGCATTTGCAAGAACTACATGGAGAATCCTCTGTGTGTGGAAGCAGGCAAAACCACCACAAGCCATCACGCAATAAATCTGTGGGGAAAGCAGGAATACCAGAGAGGGCACTCAACTGCGAGGTGAGGGAGGCCAGCCTTGCCAGGAGAGCATCTGTATCCTGCAGAGTTACACAGAAGGGGTCGCTTTACTACAGCGAGGTTTTTAGGTCTGGTGTCAAATGTGATGCTGGCCAGGCAGAAGACGCCATGGGTGCGATTTGGCACTAGGCCTCTAAACCGGGGCAAAGCAGCCACACGGGCATAGAATGCCCCAGGGCTGTAGCCGAGACAGTTCCCGCACCCATGTGCTAGTGACGTGCTTGTCAATGCATTGCACAGGTAAGCAGCCAAGCTGAGGCCCAATTCAAAACCGAGGGTGGCGAGGCCAAGAACTTCCCCCAGGCTCTCATTTGCTTCAAGGGGGCCGTGACCTGTTCCATACCCCAAGGGCCTACGAAGCACACACCGTCTTAGTAGGCCCTGTGCCTATGCAGAATTACACTATTGGGGGGGGGGCCCTCATCAGCCTCCAGTCCAATTGGGCCTTTGAGAAGATGCACAGGCCGAGTCACACAGGTGAGTTCTCTTGCCTGGCAAGCATCACACCTCAGTCAGCACTTAAAGAATCCAGGATGGGCCAAACTTTCCTTTTATGCAGCTGCGAACACATGATTCCTATTGAATCAGACCCCGGGTCTATCAAGGTCTCTATTGTCTACTCAGACAGGCAGCGACTCTCCAGGGTCTCAGGTAGAGGGGTCTTTCAGCATGGCCAGATCTTTTTAACTGGAGATGACCTTCAAGGTCCCTTCCACCGCTAACATTCTATGATTCTATGAGATGCCGGGGATTGAACCCGGGACCTTCTGCATGCCAAGCCAATGATCTACCACTGAGCCATGGCTTCCAGAAGCCCAGGTACCTAGCTGGGCCAAAGCCATCTGTGCCCTGAATGGCCAGGCAACAGTCCTACAGGAATCGTGCCCACCGCACAGATAGGAAAAGGCCCCGTAAAGATAAACAGCCTCCACCTGGACGGCCCAGGCTAGCCGGATCTCATCAGATCTCAGAAGCTAGGCAGGGTTGGTCCCAGCAGTTCCTCCGAATCTGTGCGCATGAACGGCCACTCACTAACAGGGCCACTCAGTAAACCAGGAAGCCCCGCTCAGCAGCAATCTGGGGCAGTGTTCCCTCTAAGCTGAGTTAGTGTGAGCTAGTTCACAGTTTCTTAGCCTCCAGCTCACACATTTTTGTATTCGCTCAGGAAGGGATGGCTCCGGAGCAAAGTAATTTATGCAGTAGCCAAATCGCTCGGTCACAACTTTAATGCCAGTAGCTTGCAACGTAGAATTTTTGCACACAACACTCCACAGCTTAGAGGGAACATTGATCTGGGGCCACGGAGGGACCCGCACTGCCCATTGCCCATTTTAAGATTCCAGCACTTACATTCTGCTCAGGGTGTGAGCTGCTCCGCTCAGGCGGGGGAGGGGGGGGCAGAATTAGAGGGAACATCGGTTGGCCCTGGTCAGTACTTGGCTGGGAGACCACCAGGGCAGTCCAGGGTTGCCACCCGGGGGGCAGGCAATAGCAAACCACCCCGAAGGTCTCCTGCGATCATGATCAGTCACCATACATCAGCTGGGACTTAAAAGACAGAAAAGGAAAGGGATCAACAGCACTGGGGAGCTGCGGACACGGGACTGGCAGCGCACGTCTGGAGGCCCAAGAGCGAGGCGTGTTGCCTGGGCCGGGCCGGGCCGCCCTTCCTCACTCCCTGCAGAAGACGTACTCGGTGTAGCTGGTCCAGATCTTGTCGTCGGCGAGGCCGCCCTGCTCGGGGGCGAAGGCGCAGGTGCCGGTGGAGGAGCAGGCGGCCATGCGGAAGCCGGCCTCGCTGAGGCGGTCGAAGGCCTGCTCGAGGAAGTTGAACTTGAGGTAGTAGCGGGCCGTGTAGCGCTCGGGGGGCCGGTCCGGGTCGCGGCTCTCGTTGAGCGTCTCGCCGAAGACCTCCTTGGCCAGCGCCGTCTTCCCGCACACGGTGATGCGCGCCACGCGGCGGAACTTGGCGTCGGCCGGCGCCTCCCGCCCGATGGTGTAGGAGCCGCGGTAGCCGATGGTGATGTAGCCCGAGCGCCGCCCGCCCGACGCCCCGCCACCGCCGGCGTCGAGGGAGAGCGAGGGCGCCAGCAGGGGGCCCCCCGACGGGCTGCGGCTGGAGGTGGGCGAGGCCGACGCGCCGGCCTCGGGCAGCTCCGCCTCCAGGTAGCCCAGCCCCGGCGGCGGGTCGTCGGCGCAGACGGAGGGGTCGCGCAGCAGGGCCGAGAAGCGGGGCGGGGGGGGCGCGGCGGCGGCGGCCAGACGGCGCGCCAGGTCGGGCAGCTGGAAGTACTCGGCCTCCCGCTGCAGGCGGCTGCGCTCCGGGAAGCGCTCGGGCAGGACCAGCTCCTGGTCGCGCAGGTAGTCCAGGACGTAGCGGAAGAGGAAGCCGTCGCGGTCGAGGAAGAAGCGGCCCTTGGAGTCGCGGGGCAGCGCCGAGGCGTCGGCCGGCGAGAAGAGGCGCCACAGCAGCGAGCCCGGCACCGAGAGCACCGTCCCGCGCCGCGTCAGGTACAC
>NW_015192406.1:0-12412 GCF_001447785.1 Gekko japonicus | reverse complement strand
CGTACAGGAGAAACTTTGCCGTGCGTTTCTGTGTAGAGAAAAACAAGCGATAGTCTAGCAAAGCGCATAAAACACTTCCGTGTGATTGAGTTCTTGTATGTGTGGCTCTAGAGAGCATCGTTGTGGGTTGGCTTCCCCCCCCTCTCTCCTTCAACGTGAGATTCTGTGCCCCAAGCACTAAAGAATCGTGAGGTCAGCCGCCCCGGACCCGCTGCCAGGACTAGCTGTTGACCAGCGGTACTCCGATAGCAAGGGATCTCCACGTGAAGTCCTAAAGGCTACCTGCGAGCCGTCTCTCGGTCTGTCTTGTGGGTGGTAATTGCAGAACGATAGTGTAGGGTGTTAGGATCCGCACCACACTACTTACATGCCACCTTTCCCCATAACAATAAAACGTTCAAGCGGAGCTGTAAAAAAGACTCCACCTCTCCTCCAGGTTTCTGGAAGTTCCCCCTCTTGCTTCGACTTGCAAGCGGAGCGTGAATATCAATTAATGTGAGTCTACGGAGCAACTCGCTGAGGCATAGTGTCTCGAGGGATCCACTGGTTGTAGGTCGCCCTGAAGCCTTCCCGGGTTAATAAAGGTAATCCCGGCGGGTGGAACGCCCAAAAACCTAAGGTCCGGTTCAGTGAGAGTAATCCGGCTAGGGTTGTGAGGTCTAGGCCAAGCCCACACTCAAAACTCCACAGGGTTAATGGTAATCCCGGCGGGGACTGTGGTCTAGCCTAGAAAAACCAATAAAGGGTTACTGGGGGTCTATCCCGGCGGGGACAGGAAGTCTAGCCTATAAAAACCCCAAATTTAAAAAGTTTTTGGTCATCTTGGCAGGGGAGTATATATTCTAGCCTTAAAAACCAAAACTCGGGGGATCGAGGGGTAATTAAGCTCAAAGCTTACCTCACCCAAGAGCAAAAAGCCACAACTTCTAAGCGAAATTTTAAAACTAGAAATAACAATGTCTGAGGGAGAAACTAAAAGGGCGGACGGGAGCTCTACTGAGCCAAACAAGATCCGCACCCTAGAAGATCTACCTCGTCTCGAGAGATGGATCACAAAGAAAGGCATCTCTCCGTGGGCCATGGAATCTTTTAAAACAAAGGATCCCCTCTTAGCAGCCCGAGAAGCATTCCAAGATTATTGTGATAAAAAGAAGAGAAATTCGTCACTGAAAGATAGGGCAGGAACATGGGCATTGTTCCTTGCCTTGCAAGAGGCTACTCTGTTAATCCAGCAATTGAGGAAGGAAGTACAGAAAGGACATAATGAAGTATTGTGTCTGCAATCTAAAATAAACCGATTAGAGCAGACACATATGGATGAACTAGAATGCCTAGTAGAGAGCCATGAAGAGGAATTGAATAAATTAAACACCGAAAAATTAAATCTAGTTCTGGAAAAGAATGGATTTGCAAATTCCGCCCAAGACGCCAGACGCTTAGCTAGCCAGGCGGAAGAAAGAGCACAAAAGGCGGAGACACAAGCAGCTGCACTCTCTAAGGAGTTGGCTGCCGCTCAACATGCTGCGCGCTATTTGGCGGAGCAGGCAAAACAGCGCTGGACCATGGCAAATCATGACGCGTGTAAAAAAGAAATTCAGGCCCTTAAATCAAAGCTTGGAACCCGAGACGCTCTCATATGTGCAATCCATCCGGGAGCTTTAGATGAGACAGAGATGCCCGATTTTGGGGACGAGAGGTCCGATGATTCTCCCGTTGAAACGGAGAAATCGTGCGAAATCCGTCCCATGAATCCGGTGCATACGATGCAGAAAACTATTAAATCAGGGGAAGATAAAACGGTTAGAACAATTACGGAAGCCCGGGCGTGGAAACCGGACGAAGCTCAGGCTATCGCTGAACAGGTGGGCATCCTAACTCGGGATAACGCCATCACCTGGCTCACAACAGTCAGTACAGCGTATGGCAATATAAACGGGGAAGACCTGTCTGTATTAGCCAGACGCTGTGCCACAGGCTCAGATCTAGCGGCTATCAATTCAGCGATCTCTGCCAAAAATCTAACGGCAGAAGATCAATACACATGGATGAAGGTGGTCCTTGAACACCTAAATCCTGAACGGTCGTTAGAGGCCGCATTTGTGATAGACCAACAAGCCGCCGGAGAAGACCCAGAGACCTATGTGACTAGGAAGCAACTCCTTGGTGTGTTAGCTGAGAAAGTGGATATAGATGAGGAAAATTACCCAGACTATGACGACAAAGTTTTTAAAGACGCTCTGGTTCGAGGATTTAATGCCCAGACCCAGTTAGCTCTAAATGTGGAAGCGCCAGCAGACATTGACTGGAACGCTCTCCTAGTAAAAATAAGGAGGGTCGCCACGCTGCTTCGCAGCACAGGCGCAGTTAAGCCAGCCAAAACAGGAAAGAAACATAAAGATAAATACAAGGAAGAGGATGAAATAATTCAAAGCATCACATATGCGAACAATGGTCCACATTCGCAATATACCCCTGTGCAACCATACTACAATGGGAACAATAATACTTATAACAATAAATATGAGGGGCGAAACAATGGTCGTTGGAACAGAGGAGGATACCGAGGCAAAAATCGCGGAGGCAACCGTAATTCTGCCCCTGCACAAGCCCAGTGGCAGCCAGTACAACCCTCGGCTCCACCAGAGCAATTGATGTATCCCAAACAACCTGGGGAAACGAGGAGCATTTTTATCACACAACCCCCGGCTGTGCAAACACAGCAGCCACATCAAACTCCCACCGCTGCTCCCCGTCGGAACCGGCCGACGGGACCAATTGTTGATGAGTTCCGGTGGCACCTGTGGATGTCTCTTAAGAATAGAGGCTTCGACATGGATCAATTTGACGGTCAACCGGATGCCTTCCTGCTTCAAGCCCTGTTGGACAATGAACTTCGGGAGGACATCCCAGTGACCCCAGTAGTTAATACCACTGAGAAGACGGACAATAACCCGTTCCATAACCGATAGGGATGCCCCGAGACCCTGGTTCTACCTCAAGGTGTCCTAGCAAAACTTACGCCGGACACATGGGGTAGACCAACAGTACATGCAGGCATAGGGACTCCAGGGGATACACAGCCTGCTAACTTGCTAGTTGACACAGGAGCATCACTCACTGTGCTGCACCCAAAGCATGCGACCAAGGGAAAACCCACGGATGGAACCGTCTCTTTGAAAGGTTTTGCCGGAGGCAACCATACTGCAAAAGTGTGGAAAGATATTCCTATCAAAATAGGAAACTTCAACACTGAAGTCGTTGCCTGCGACAATCCTGGAGATGACGATGGGATTCTAGGTGTCTCCTTCTTTAAGGATCATGGCATAACCATTGATTTAGCCAACGGCTTCCTTTGGAAAATACCGGGGGGCCCTGACTTTATCAATGCCGTCCACCGTTGTGCCGCACTAAAAGCTCCATTGCCCTTAGCGCCCATAATTGACGACATTTGGGTCCGCGATTTCCCAGCGATATGGATAAAAGACAAAGCGGAGTGTGGGACGGTTAAAAATGCCTGTGTTCTCATCGAAGGCAAAGACCCACCGCCCCAACGACAATATAAATACCCTGCCGAAGCAGAAGCAGGCATAGCCAAAACCATTGAGGGACTCTTAAAGTGGAACGTCATTCGCCCCATGCAATCCATCTGTAACGCCCCATTGTGGCCGGTCCTAAAAGCAGATGGGGTCACGTGGAGGATGACGGTTGACTTCCGTGCTCTGAACAAGGCCACGCCCCCAGTGGCCCCGATTGTAGCAAAATACAATGAGATTGTAGCAGCCATAGCCACTGGCTCGCGCTACTACAGTGTGATTGATCTCGCTAATGCGTTTCACTCTGTGAGGCTACACGAATCGTGCTGGTACACATTCGCCTTCACCTTCCGAGGCCAGCAATACACGTTTATGCGGACCCCACAAGGGTTCCATTCAAGTCCATCCATCTGTCACGCCCATGTGGTACAGATGTGGGACCACCTTCAGCCCTCCTCCCGAGCTCACGTGCTTTCGTACGTGGATGACATTCTAATACATGTGCCTACTCTCGAGGAGGTCGAAGATATCACCAGAGAAGTCCTCCGGTTAATTGAAGAAACAGGCTTCAAGGCTAGCAGAGAAAAGGCGCAGTTGGCGCAAACTAACGTTAAGTATCTTGGCCTCAGTTTGGGACCGGACAGCAGGGCTCCAGACACCCAACGTCTGGAAACAATCTCTAAATTGCCTGCTCCCACAGATCTTCATTCATTAAGAGCATTATTGGGGACCTTCAACTTCTCCCGAGACTTCATAGAGTCTTTCGCGGACAAAGCGAGACCCCTCTATGCTCTTCTGAAGAAGCACACGCCATGGCACTGGGGACCTGAGCAACAGCAAGCCTTTGCCAGCCTTAAACAGAGCCTCGCAATGGCACCAGCGCTTGCACACCCTGATATCACCAAGCCATTTTTCATTCAGTTGGCCACCTCTGATAAAAGCATAGGCGCTACCCTGACCCAGGTGCAAATGGGGACGCATAGAGTAGTCGCTTATGCCTCCCAAAACTTATCACAGGTGGAAAGGAAGTTTTCACCTTGCGAGAAAGTTTGCCTTGCACTGGTATGGGCATTGACGCACTGGGAATACATCATCGGAGGTGCGCGAGTCATTGTTCAGACCGCACACACACCTCTGAAGTATATTCTCTCCGGGAAAATCCAAGACGGGCAAGTCTCAAACACCCGCATTGCCCAATGGACCTTAGCACTTGTAAATAAAGATCTAGAATACAAGAGAGAAGTCCGAGATCCGCCAGCGCCCTACGGACTCATTGTCACAGGGGAAGAACATGAGTGCCCCATCCCTGAGATAGACCCCGTTCCCTGGCCCGCTGTGTGGGGGGAGCCACTCGAGGAAGCAATGCAGAAAGGTTTCGTCTGCTGGTTCTGCGACGGCTCATCCTTCCACATTGACGGCCAGGCTAGAACAGGTTTTGGAGCCATACGGGTCCAAGATGGGTTTACTCTACAAGAAGCGATCCTCCCTCATTCTAGTCAGGCAGCTGAGGTAGCAGCCTTGCGAGCCGTTCTCCACTATGAGCCGCTAGACTGTCCCCTCGCCATCTATACTGACTCGGACTGGACTGCCAAAGCAGCCACCATATGGCTTCCCCATTGGGAAAAACAAGATTGGAAACACTCGGACGGAAAACCGATCGCCCATCTTAATTTGTGGCTAGATATTGCGGAGCTTTTACGTGCCAGGACAGCGCCGACACAGCTGTTCCATGTAAAAGGACACCAAAGGCAGGATAGCGAAGTTGCGCAGTGGAACGCACAAGCGGACCGGCTCGCTAAAGAAGCCGCTTCTATTTTCGTTCCAACAACTGCCCCAAACTACCCGATACACCCGGTAATGACCCGGAGCAAAAAGAAGGCAGAACATGACAGGGACCCACCCGCCCCCGTTTTTATAGATCTTGGTGAATTACAACGAAACGATTCAGATGTCCAAGCACTCTATTCTGCAGGGAAAGACCCCACTGGCAGATACCGAATAGTGGAATATGAAGGAGTGATATGGGCGGTAGATCGCGAGGATAATCGCCATTGGGTAGTACCTGTGGAAGTTAGGAGTGATCTAATCCAGTTCATTCACGAGCAAGGGCACAGAGGGAAGGAGCGTACTCTGGAACGCGTTCTAGGCTCAGGCTGGTGGCCAGGCGTCAGAGCAGATGTCTCCCGGTGGGTAGATAACTGCCTCGCCTGTGCAATGGTGAATGCTGACCCCTCTGGGCCAAAAGCACCTATACAACACCAAAGGGTCGAAGGACCTTGGGCACGCATACAAATTGATTTCATTGGACCCTTGCCCACAACATGTAGGGGAAACAAATATTGCCTTACTGTGATTGACCCTTTTTCGAAATGGCTTGAAGCCTTCCCATGCAAAGACAATTCCGCTGCCACGACGGCAAAGATCCTGTTCAACAGTCTTTTTAGCCGCTGGGGCATACCCAGAGTTATTGATAGCGATTTAGGCACCCATTTTGTAGGGGAAGTTACACGCCAACTGTGCAATGCCCTGGGAATTAAACAAAGATTCCACATAGCCGGACACCCAGAGTCTTCCGGAACCGTCGAACGAGCAAATCGCACCCTCAAGGAAGCTCCAAGGAAAATGGTAAAATCCACAGGCAAAGACTGGGAAGCAAAGTTGCCTATTATCCTCATGGCTATCCGGGGAACGACTGCTAAACACGGATATTCACCCCATCTCGTGATGACGGGCCAAAAAATGAGGCTCCCGGAACAATTTTGGGTTAACTCGGATTGGCCCTCGGACCTTTACCCAAAAATTGTGAACGATGTCTGGGTGGAAAATTTGACAACATCAATATTGGGAATCCATCTCCAAGTTGCTGGCTGCAGTCAACTAGCAGTGGACAAAAAGTTGGGTTGGGTCAGAAACCCCCAACTCTGGGAGCCGGGTCAACAGGTAATGTATAGGAAATTTTCGAGGAAACAACATGCCCTGATGGCCAAATGGGAGGGTCCAGTCCCAATTTTAGACAGAGTGTCTGCGGCTGTGTACAAGGTCGAAATTCCAAGAAAGAACAGAGAAGGCACTTGGCACAAATACTTCCACTCCTCTCAACTGAAACTGTGGAAGGGAGACCCAATGGTACCCGAACCGGCAAAGCCGCCGGATCCTCCCAAGCAACCTACAGGTCCAGTCCACGCCGTGGTAACGATCAAGCAATTATTCCTGCCCCGTCAGACAACGTTTGACCCGATGATCTCTTTTCCCCTGGGTGATACCTTCTTCCGTTCAGAAGAGACACTAACCCGCGTCTTGAATGCCGCGGATTAGCGAAGGGGGGATAGGAGGAAGAGTTTTTTTTCACATGTATTAAAATTTAACTTTTTTTCAGAGGTTCGTATTAATTTGAAGCTAGATTTTGTATAAACCTTGCGATCTGGCCAACCGTTATCTCTCTTGTGCACTCATGCGCATGCTTTTCATAGCCCTCCCGGCATGCGGTTATGCAGGGAGAGGTGCGATGGCAGGAACTGAGAAGCACAAGAGACCCCAAGCTAGGATAGGCCTCTTAAGGAAAGGGAGACCTCGGGGAGAAATTTTACTAGCTATTATTTTCTTTTTAGTTCTATTGTTACAACCAGTAGAATGGAGGTTCTCTAGTCGAACCTCCTTCAAAAATTGTTAGAGTAATTCCTTCTCTGTGACGGTGAGGGGTCCCGGACTGACTGTGCCTGTGGGGGGACGGGTGGAGACAGAAGAGAGATGATTAATGACTCAATTCGGCACAAACCACTCGCAGTCATGCCTCGGAGTATCTTTCGTGGTCACGGGGACCGAATTTTTCTATGCGTTACTCATATAGATTATCATAGCCACTTAAATAATAGAGGAAACCCCTTTAGTCCGACGACGAACAAATTGCTCTTTCAAAAGTTATTTATGGTCAAAGCACGCCCCAGACAACCAAGCCTCATTGTCAACCTACAATTAACATATGCAGATGCAAGCCGGCCCCCGTAGTCACAAGACAGTAGGCTCGGAAACCCTCGGAACCGCTCGACTGGGTTCAAACTCTTACCCCCCCCGATCCAAAATCAACTAGGAAAAGGCGCCAGCAAGCCTTAGTTACCAAAACGCTCCCTTCCCGCTAACGGTCACCTATGGCGCAGCGGAGATTTCAGCGTCTCACAGCCCAAAGGCAGCCAGTTCGATTCTCAACTGAGGGGATAATTCTACATAAAGTCAAAAAAATAAAAATAAAACTGATTCTTTTGCTTTCTAGACCATGCCCTATTATTTCATGGGGTTGACCATGGCTTAGAAAACAATCGGTGCCGACTTAAGGCACTACTTCAGCACAGTTTATGTATGTTACATAATCCCTTGCCTTTCAGAACATACCCATGGATACTCAGCGCAGTACAAAGCGGGTAAGTAGAGGAAAGGTTTTGTGTTTTGTGTTTGTGCACGTGGTAATGGTTATCAGGGACGTTCAGTCAACCACCCCCCTCGGAGAATCCCGCTATCAGTGGAGATGCCGAGGACAGTCGAGAAATATCTACATCACATGTTTAGGAGATGGTGTTGAACCCATTAAACAAATAATAGACAGAGGTTCTGCCATTGTAGATCCGGCGGTTCTACAGAGATGTGAGCCATCAAAATTGATGAATTGCTCTAGAGCAAACTCACCTGATGGAGTGTGGGTGTGCCCCTTTGGAAACGACATCGTCCCGCAATTAATAAAGATGTTGTGCAACGACAAAATTCCAATAGACATGAAAACCGTATGTAAAACGGCTATAGTCTCAGCTGCGGTTTGGAACGAAGGAGACCCTCTCAGGATAATTCTATCTATAGGCACTAATGAAAGCATGCCAGAGGAATTGCCTGTGACTCTCTCGGACCCAACCCAAAGAACATACGGATTTAAATTGATTAATTGGACCTCTACCATTTGGAAAATCAGTGAAGCAGTGGACCCTTTAAAGGGGCCACCAGACTGGATGGTTGATCTGAATGAAACCCCGTGCACAAAGGTACTCACCAAACGTCATTTTACCCGGTTAGGAATGTTAATAATAGACATCACACATTTGCCAGGAAATTATACATTGACAATTGGAGGGGAGAATAAAACCGTTATTAATTTTGACCCATTGATACAAAATGTATGGGACCTTCACAACTTAACCAATCCTATAGTAGGATCCCATACCCTAAAATATAACCAACAAGAGAGGGTATTGATGTATCCTCAAATGCATCTGCGCAATGTAACTATTAATATGACCCAATTGGAAATACCTGCAGATGTCTTGAAATCCCCAGGGATACCGAAGCTGTGTGCGCCATATCTCCAACCGTTCAAACAAGGTTGGGAAAATTGGCTTGCTTTGTGGAGGACAGAAGAAGCTCTGAGCCGCCCCAAACGAAGCATAGCGGATTGGCTTGCTCCCGTAGGAACGGGAATCTCAGTGTTAAACACAGGCAATCTGGAGATATTGGCGAACAAAGCTTCTAAAGTGGGGACCGATATTTTCAATATGGCTCAACCCCTCACGCAATCTTTTCACGCCCTATCGGATATCCAACGGAATGCCATCCCTATTCTCATAAATTGGGAACATATCATGGAGCACGATTTCCAGATTTTACTAAAAGAACTCCAATCGTTACAGCGAAATATTTCACATGCCTTGGCCTGCACGCAGATGCAGTCCATGAACATGATTATAGCCACTAACCTTCTCACCCAAGCTATGTCCGGAAAAATCCCTCTTGAAATTATAGAAATAATAAAGAGGAATGTGACCCAAGGAGAAGCTGAACTTGTAGATTGGTGGAGCCTGGCTAACGCCACGTACCACCCTGCCAGTCAGTCATTGGAACTAATCATAATAACCGCCAGTTCCAAGGAAACTTTCAGCATCTTCCCAGTGGTGCCCCTCGGATTACAAGTTGACCCCTATACTGTACTATATGCCAGAGATAGTCAGAGGTGGGCTCAGAAGATTAGCGAGGAATGGCAGACAATCAATGTGGAAGGATGTGAGCATAAAGCGAACCTTGGATTCTTGTGCGAAGATGATGCCATTGAAAAACACCACCCTTGTGTAGCTCCTCTTAAAGGATTAGAAACTGTGTGCAGATTTGATGCTGTTAAGGAGGATTCTTCGGTAGCTGTGTATGTGGGAAGAGCCTGTGTGTGCATCAGAACCAAATGTCCTTATGTGCTTATCAACAGTGAAACCATGCAACCTATGTTGCCCAAATTTAATAGATGTTTTTGTAAAATTCACAGTATTGAAGGGTGTGACTTCAAGTTTGAAACCCCAAGTTGGGTCCGACATGAAATGCACATCAATCCAAAATTATATGACCGATTGGCTCCAGTACCACTGGGCATGGGATTGGAGATCATAAAAGGATTGTTAAAGCATCCAGACTTACAGCGTAGCCTGCAACGTTTAGAGCAGGAAGGAGAACAGGCTGCGTTGCTGGTCAAACATAATGGGGAACAGATTAATAATTTGGCTATTGATATTCGTGATTCAGCAAAGTTTTCATTTTGGGAATCGATTTTCGGATGGTCGAATAAAGTTAATGGAATATTAAATATAATGCTCCATCCCATAGTAATCATAGTAGCGGTACAAATCATTTGTCTTTTAGCTTTAATTGGTCTGGCTGTGTGGGTGAGATCACAAGTTAAACAGATTCGAGACATGACCACCCCCAATCAACATCCCTCTATTACTATATTGCAGCCAAAGACCTCATCTGAGGCACCAGAGTAATGTTTGTTTGGATCTATGTTTCCCCCGGTTCCCTGTGTTCATTCCTGGTGTTCGACCATGATTTTCCACTCGTAGCGTGTCTGTTCAGTTACCCTTATTGTGTTAAACTACATGGGTGAAGGTTTCCCTACCTATCTTGAGCTGTGTGAGCCCCCGAGCCAAAGAGACGTAGTGGCTCATTGCATAGAAGCGCTGTGTTAGCAAACCGCCACCAAGTAGGCGGCGGTTCGAGCCTGACTATACCCTGTTTCATTTTTTTCTGACAATAAATAGCCGGTGGTATTTCCCAACTTTCATCTGATGTTTTTTCCTTTTCTTTTTGATTTTTCATCAGTGTGCCTTATTTTTATATAAAGACCTTCTGTTTGCTTTTCTATTTTTATACAACGATTGTTGGGCTGAAAAGCCCTGAGGTAGCAGCATCATGAACATCGAACCGGGAGCTTGAGATGCACTGGCTGCCGTGCTTGGCCTTGGCGTGTCTCTCACTTGCACATTCTGGTGCATCCTTGTATGTAGATTTATTTAAGCCACAGTAATGTGTGATGATCCAGGATGCATAAGGTTGCATGTGCGGGCAGTGGGGGGTTCGATGCACAACCCACCGAGACTAGGCGTGTAAGCCTTCCTCCAGACCCTGGAGGAAGAATGCCATAGTCCGGCGTGCCCAGGGACCCGAAGGCCCCAAGCTTGTTCACCGGCTCCCGATTTTCAGGCTCCCTATCTTTTCTTTTGATTTTTAAATACAAGTGGCCATTTTTATCCATCCTTTAAGCTTAGCCACCCCATCGAAAATAAATGAAAGCACAGACGATCCGACTCGCCGCTCGTAAAACGGACTAAAACTATTTTTATTTTATTTTTATACATTCCAAACAAACAAATACCCAGCGTTCTTCGAAAAACCCAATTTGCATAGACACAGGCCCCCAAACTGAAAGTGCACACCCATACCTTATTTGGACTAACACATGGAACAGTCCATTTATTGCTTAGGCAAAGGGGGGAGACCTGTCTTGTCGGGCCAGAAACTTTTAGGGGGTTTTTTTTTTTTTGATTCTATTCTTTTACTGGGATACCGGGGATCCCATTGAAGGGGACCCCCTGATGCTAAAAGAGGTACAACACTGACAGTGTTCCCTCCGAGGTATGGCCTCTGTTTAAAAAGAGCTGATGTGGACTGTACATCGAACCCACCGCGGCCCGGACATAGCATGTCCCAAGCCCCGGGTTCGATCTGCAGACTACATCAGGACTCTAGCACTCTCCCCCAACAGAAGGAGAGAATGTGAGATGGTGCCTCCTGATTGAAGCCAAGGCGCCACCCCGAGTCACTTTCCCGATCATGGGGTAGTAAGTTTATTAAGAACAGTCATAAGACCAGCAAAATAGACCAAAATAGTACAGCACAGAATCTACAACATTTTCCAGCAGATCCAGTCACCGATGGATCCTGTATATATTGTTAATATGCCTTGTTTTCGCAACCCTTGGTGCATTAATCTACCTGGGACATATAAACTTGAATACAGTTACCAACGTTATTACAAATGTAACCAGTCGCCTACAACGACACATCAATGATGCCATAAGAAACAACCCAGCACCTTGAAATATTACATTGATTTATTGAATGTTCTTATTAATTAATAATAAAGATTGTTGCATTTTTTTTTATGTTATGAATAAAAATTGAATCTAATGTATGTATAATGTTATACTAAGTAAAATTGCATGACCGTGTTTAGACTATGTTTTATACTTTTACAATTTTAATGCACCATAAGTTTAACTGTTTTTAAAGTATTTACCTATGGCGCTTGCAAGCCAATTCCAGCCAAAACCAATTTGGCTCAGGTTAGAGTTGCACACACACACCTACATCCCTCCTCCATAGTGTAGTTAGGGTGTTCTGAGTGCGGGGTGGGAACTCCAGATGACAGCATGGTGTGCCTGATGACAGCTACTAGCGCCAGATGACTGCTATCGCTCCTGCAACCCGGTGTAAGTCTATGTGTATGTGAGGACCACCTCTCCTGACGTCGAGGAAGTCCTCAAAGGGGGGAATGTTACCAAGGGCATCCATCTTGGAAC
>NW_015192405.1:0-13571 GCF_001447785.1 Gekko japonicus | reverse complement strand
CTATAAGCTTGTTCAATCAAAACAAAATGCCCCCCCAAAAATCTTTGTTCCTATTGAACACAATAAATTTTTTTGGTATCAAAATTAGTGTTGACTTGACTTCTTTATCTTTATTTGTTTTCCAGGGGGGAAAGGTCATCTCAGTTTGGTATTTCAAGAGAAGTTTCATACATAGTGAAGAATTCTTCTTTCTTTTTTTTAGCCTTTATTGGCATAAAACAATACCTTAAAAGAGGATTACTATAAGAAAATATACATACAAAACCATATAAGACTATACATATAAAACCAAGTATTTTGCAACCTACATAGTATTGCATAATGTTACATAAAACAATTTGTTACAAAGTGTTGCTCATGGCTACCTTCACTGATATTTCAGTAGCGGAGTCATTCAGAAGATGGTGCACTTTTAAAGCATCAGGAAGGTCTGTCATGTTCGCTAAAATAAGGTTTAAATATCTAAAACGTATATCTACATGAAATTGGCAGTGCAAACAGATATGTGAAACTGTATCGATGCATCCAGAGTAACAATGGCAAAGTCTAGACATATATGCTAGATGTGAAGAATTCAATTTCAAACCACTTTCAAGGCAAAATCCACTTTCAAGGCAAAGTACACCTGCAAATGACTGCTAAAGTCTATTGAAAGTGGATAGACAGTGCCCATCATAAGCATGTTTGGTACTTCATCTAGGTATGTTCAGTCAATATAAATTAAGTGGAAGACCAACATCATGTCTGGTCTCATCCTAAGCAAGAGTGGGAAATCTTATGTTGACCAGAATAATAGGTTATTTTATTTAAATGGGCATGTATATATGATATTGAAATAGATGGTGATATGTGTCTGTGTGTATGTGTGTGTGTGTGTGTGAGGGTAGAGAGAGAGAGAGAGAGAGAGAGAGAGAGAGAGATCAGAGGCAAGCAAGGGTAACCACATCACTGTCCTTGAAAACCCTATAGAGTGACCATAAATTGGTAAGGGGGGAGCAGTCTGTGTATATTTAAATCCACAGATCGGGCCTCTTTACATGGAAAGAAGAGTTTACAAGAAACTTTGGGGACCGCTCAGATTTTCAGAAAAGTTTCAGAACTTCAAACAAAAATGGAGGGGAGGGTTTAGATTCACCAACAACATAGTAAGGATCTTGGTGCTTGTGCACATGACACAGCACTGTCAGCTGGCCTCATTGCCCTTCTTGCAGTGGAGGCAGCAGCTGGAGGAGGAGCTCGAGGAGTTGGATACAAGGAGCAGTAGGAAGACAGGTTCTTGCCCATAGGCAAGCGCAGGCTTTTGCCCACCCCCCACACATACTTGAATGAAAGGGGAATGGCGGAGGCTATCAGGGCCCAGCGCTGGAGTACTGGCCTATCAGAAGGGATTGGCTGGTTCAGGTTAGGTGGCCACAGCCAGGCAGCGGTCATTCCAGCCAAGGAAGAGCTGAGGGTGAGACGTATGGAGACGAGAGCTCATCCCAGTTGGAGGGACCCGTGGAGCAAGGGAGCGTAGGAGGCCTGCTTAATGGGAGGGGGTTGATCCACTTTACTTACCTTTGGCATTAGCAGCAGTGGCCGACAAGCCAGCTTCAGGGTGTCGGGGTTGTGCTGGGTGGGCCCTTTGAGCATCTTTGTAGGCTGGCCTCCACGTGGGTGTCCCTAGGGCCAACAGTGCTCTGCTGGGATGGGGAGGACTCCTGGGTGGGCCGAGATGGCGGGGGCTGGTGCGCAGTGAGTGCGACACTGTGGTACATGGAGACATGGTCCAGAATTGCCCTGCAGGCCTGGGTGGTTGGTGGTTGGGCCGGGGATGGTGGGGGCCTCCAACGGTGGTGGAAGGGGTTTTCCCCCCCTTTTTGGTAGTGATTGGGCGATCGGTGGTGGCGCCGTGGGGATGTTGGGCTGCCGCCTGGGGCCCAAGACTTTCCCTTGGTGTTACCAGGCGATCTGCAACTCAGCCCCGTGGCCAGCATGCCAATTCTGAGGCCGCTGGCTGCGCAGGCCTTTTTTGTGGTGGCAGATGCTGCATGGGCATCTGGCTGCGACCTGCGGCCCGCATGATTCACCACCCATCTCCAACGTCCTGGCCCCATGGCCATCGCATGGGTCTGGGGGCGGCCGGGTGTGGGAGCATCTTCCCCTTTTTTTTCAGCGCCAGACATCACAGGGATGTTGGGCTGCTGCCCCTAGTTTCCCCTCACTAATGCTGGGGAGTGGTGCTGGGCCCCCACAGGCATTGAGTGGGCTTGGTGGCTGCCAGGTGAGGGGGCCTCTCCCCTGGTGGTGGTGGACTCCGTGTGGCGTCAGGCCACCACCTGCAACCCCCCAAGCTTCCCTGCTTTCTCCAATGGCCTGCACCATGGCCCTGCAGCCCTCGTGTTGGTCCGGGCCGCCGGGGTTTCCAGGGGTGTGACCAGCCTGGGCGGCTGCCCGGGTATACCCGTCTGGATGCCTGCAGCACAGTAGTGGATTGCAGAGCTCCCTCTCTACAGCAGTGTTCCCTCCTAAGCTGTGGGGCCTTGTGAGCAGATGGTAGCTCCTTGCATTGAGGATTGGGCTAGCAGGCTGGAGGTTACTCGCCTGGGTTACTCTGGAGCCAGCCAGCCAGCCTGAACAAAAATAAATGGGGGGCACAGGTGACTATAGAGCAGTGGAGGGAGGACGTGGGGGTGAGTGGATGCAGTGCCTGGCATTCCCATTTATACAGTTCAGGCGCAAAGGGGGGTGCTTTGGCCGCAGACCTTGGAACAGGCAGACTGTCTGGGGGCGATGCTACCTAATAAACTGGGGTGTCTTGTGAGCAAACATTCTCCTTTGTGAGCTTGCCCCATTAAATGCGCGAGCTACTTGCCTACTGGCATGAATTACTCTGCTCTGGAGCCATCCTTCCTGAGCTAAGACAAAAATGTGTGAGCTGGAGGCTGGGAAACTGTGGCTGGCTCGTACTGGCTCAGCTTAGAGGGGACACTGGCTGGGAGGGCTTCTGCAGACTAATGCAGGCCTAGGCAGGGTGGCCAGACAGTGGTAGGGACAAGAGAGTGCAGTGGTCCTGACATATAGTCTCTCTTTTCTTCCCTGCCGGTCATAGTACGCTGGCTAAGGAAGTGGCCCAGAAGAAAGGGGGGCGAGTGAGGGCTGCACCCAAGCAGGTGCCACCCTCCATCTCATCTTCTGAGGATGAGAGCGCCCCCTTGATCCAGGAGATAGCAGCCAAGATCACTGCATTAGAGAAAACCAAGGCAAAGAAGTGTGCAGCAGAAGACTGAGAGCCTGTGGGAGTGCCTGCCCTGGGGAAGCAAGCCAGGATGGTGGAACCTACAGGAGTTCCTATCCTGACGAAACAGACCAGGGCAGCCACCCGCAAACTGGAGTTGCGAGCCCTCTTCGCCAGGTTATCGCAACTGCATGAGTCCAATGAGGAAGGGGAGATCCAGTCAACAGTGGAAGGTGAGGCAGCCGGGCCCGGGCAAGGTGAGTCTGTCATGCATGGAGGAGGTGCTCCCTCTGAGGCCCAACAGGGCCCGGAGCAAGTGGTCACCCCCCTCCTGGGGGGGACAAGGAGGTACAGGCTGCTGGATTGCAGGGCTCAGCCGGGGCAACAGGGTTGGCCGGGGGTGTTCAGCCTAGTGGGTCAGCCACTGGCGACATGGGGCAGGTATGGCATGGCCCGAGGCCCTCACCCACCCCAGCTCAGCTGCCAGAGGCAGGGCAGGGATGGGGCCTGTGTCGCTGGGGTCGGGACCCTGTGTCGCTGGGGTCGGGAGGCTCGGTTCCCTCCTGGGCAGCCAGCTCAGTTGATTTGGCCACTTGCTCGACGGGGGTGCCAACTGACTTTGGAGGGTGGGTGCCATTCTGGGGTGGAGACGAGCACAATTTGGCAGCGGACGTCCCTCAGGCGTACATGGAGCATTCCCTCCCTTTAGGGGACCACCTCCTTCAGGCCACAAAGGCAAAAATTTGGAGAGGTGAATATGTCAAGATGTTCACGCTCCTGGCTTCCGGTCGAGCTAAGATGGAGGACTAACGCACTTCACGATCGTGTGAAGTGAGCGACAGCTGCTTTTGACAGTTTGGGCAGTTTCTAGCCCAACGCATCGCTCCCCAGCGAGGGGGGGGGGACAAGCAGGCAGCCGAGCCTAAGAGGGAGTGTGAGGTTGGCGTGATTTAGCTTCGGAAGAAGCTGAAACAGGCTTTGATCTCCTCCCACGAAGAAGGCAAATGCCAAGCAACTCTCCAGCAGCTGATCGAGCCGGATTACCGGCATAAATCCTTCAACAGCCGACCTCTTGATGAAGGGGCAACAACAGTGAGTGAAAAGAAGCAATGCGAAACCCGTTCTGATCTTGCTAGATAACAATAAACGTACCGCTTACCTGAACTAAGATAAGATGCAATTTGAAACAAGCGGTTGAGCGGATATAGAATAAACATTCCCAGAAACTTGATTCCGGAAAAGAAAATAGTTGATTGAAGGCTACAAAACTGCAAAAAACTATATTGTTTAACATTCCTGTGGTAAGGATCGAGATGTGCGCGCAGCTGAGAAATCGAAACTGACGAAATACATCGCGGGAAGAATAGGTCGGTGTAACCACAAAAGAGTGCCGAGTGGGTTGAAGAGGAAGAGGAAACCCTGGACGGGCTGTAATTAACAGGAAGTAACTCGGACTCTATAAGGCGCAGGACCGGATGTGAGTACATGCGAGCAGACGGGACCTGCAGAAATGGCAAACTGACCTACTCTATACCGGATTACCATAGAGAAGTTGCGCCCGACATTTTGAGGAGGACTTCAATTTAATTTGCTGTTTAAACGTTTATCAGAGGGTCTGTAAAAGCGAAAACAGATGGAACTGGCTGACCTGCAGGTTATCTTCTAGAAGAGACTGTTTGTCTGTGAATTTGAGCACTGCAGTGAAAATCGCCAAAACGGAGACCAGAAGGGGAAAGAAAAGAGCTGACTCAGACCCTGACATTAAACCAGTTGTGAGATCAAGGACAAGCTCTACATCAACCCCCAAAATGTCAAAAGAGAGGGAGAAGGAGAGGAAAGAGATGCAGACTGCCATGGAAGCGATGGAGAAAAGGATGATGGATGCGATACAAGCCATGGGGGAGCAGATTGAAAAAAGAATGGGAGCTCAGATTGTTAAACAACTGGAAGAACAGATGGAAAAACAACTGGAGACACAAATGGAAACGCAAACTCAGATCCATTTGAAACAACTTGAGGAAGTCCAAGAGAAAAACATAACAGCAATAAAGGAATTGGTTACTTCAGAAATAACTTCAATCAAGCAAGAGATAGAAGGAGTCAAAAAAGAAATACAGGATAATGCAACCAAAACTACAGAAACGGAAGAGAAGATGCAACAAATGGAGGAGAAACAGGATTCTTTGACTCAACAACTTAGAAGATCTGAAACAATGATGGAGTTCAGAAGGATGCAAACTCATCTGAGA
The DNA here is from genome assembly GCF_001447785.1 of Gekko japonicus. Classification (NCBI taxonomy): domain Eukaryota; kingdom Metazoa; phylum Chordata; class Lepidosauria; order Squamata; family Gekkonidae; genus Gekko; species Gekko japonicus. The sequence goes on along the minus strand of NW_015192405.1, from coordinate 8,105 downwards.
TTTAGAGGTATCAAAGAGAAAGAAAATGAAAATATAAGAGAGGAGATGATGAAGGCGATAACTCTATTCTTGGGCGAAGATGAAGGATCAATGGAATCAGACTTTGATTTAATTTATAGAGTGAACTCCAGAATTGCGGAAAAGAAAAATTTACCACGAGATGTAATTGTACAATTTGTGACAAGAACAACAACAGAAGACATCTTTAAGAAACAATTCACCGTCCCGTTTGAAATGGAAGGAAACAAAATTATGGTCATGAGAGAGCTCCCAAGAGCAATACTTCAGGACAGAAAAAGGTATAAACCTTTGGCTGACAAACTGAAGGCGTTGAACATCAGATATAGATGGGAAATTCCGCAAGGTTTATCCTTCACATACAAAGGAGGGAGGATTCTGATCAGATCGGTGATGGATTTTTACAAATTCAAAGCGGACAATTTAGATGACTTTGGAGAACTTTAAATTAAAACGCATAATGGATTACAAATTGTTGTCATGGAATGTGAATGGATTAAATTCACCAAACAAGAGGAAAAGAATCAATTATTGGATACAAAAACAAAATTGTAATGTGATATGCTTGCAAGAAACTCATATCAGAAAACAAGATGTTAAATATTTAAAAAATGTTAAATTAGGATTGGAATTTTGTTCTTCGGCCCTAAACAAGAAGAAAGGAGTGGTGACATATGTGAAAAATCACTTGCAACCTAAAGAAATTTTTAACGACTTGGAAGGGAGATATGTGGGTGTGGAAGTTATGATCCAACAAAAAAAGACACTGGTGATCAATTTATATGCACCCAATGGAGCAAAGGAGAAATTTTTTAAGGACTTAAATGAGCACCTACAAAAACAAACTTATGACCAAGTCATTATGGCTGGAGACTTTAATGGAACTATAGACCGCTTGGACAGAAAACCACAAAAAGGCAACGAAAATAGTGGAAAATTGCCAAGGAACTTTTTTGAAATAGTCAAACAGGAAAAATTAGAAGATGTTTGGCGGAAATGGAACCCGACACAGAAAGACTTTACATTTTATTCCAATAGACATTGTTCTTTTTCCAGAATTGATATGATTTGGATGTCAGAAGAATTGTCAATGAAAACACATAAAATTGAAATTTTGCCCAGATGTAATTCAGACCACAACCCTGTTGTGTGGAGCTCTATAGAAAGGAACAAATCCTTCCTTTGGAGAATAAATGAAGATTTGTTGGATAAAAAAGCTGTAGTAGAATTGCTAAAGGAAGAAACAAAACAATTTTTTAAAGAAAATTTAAACAAAGAGACCCCGATACAGGTTGTGTGGGATGCCTACAAAGCCGTGATGAGAGGAATCCTCATCTCGCAAAATGTGAAGCAAAAAAAGGAAAAATTTCAAAAACAAGCAGAAGTGTTGGAAAAAATAGCCCAAAAAGAAAAAAGAATTAAAAAAGAAACCTGGGAAAAAGAAAATCATCAAAGAATTGCAGTTGCTAAGAGAGCAACTGAATGAAACTTTGAACCATGAACTCTATTGGAATTTAAAGAAGTTACAGCAAAAATCTTTCGAAGGGGCAAATAGACCGGGAAAATATTTAGCTTGGCAACTTAAAACTAGAAAAGAAAGAAGAATGATAACCAAAATTATAGAAGATGGAAAGGAATTCGTTGACCCTAATGGTATAAAGAGAAGTTTCTTCAAGTATTATGCCAAATTATTCCAAGCAACTAGAACTGATCTTGAGAAGATTAGAACATATCTGGAAGAAAGTCCACTATCTAAAATAAGCAGTGAATTTAAGGATTTATTAAATGGTCGAATTCAAAAAGAAGAAGTGACGAAGGCGATTGAAGAATCGAAGTTGGGAAAGGCGCCAGGGCCGGACGGATTTACAGCAAAGTTTTATAAAAAAATGAAAGAGGAAATTCTTCCGGCCATGGAAGCTTTATCCAACGAAATAAGAGAGAACAAAAAGGTGCCGGATTCATGGAAAGAGGCAATTATTTCACTGATACCAAAGGAAGGACAAGATCTAACAAATGTGAAGAACTACAGGCCAATCTCTCTTCTAAACAATGACTACAAAATCTTTGCAAAAATTATTGCAGAAAGGGTGAAAAACTATTTACAAACAGTGATTTCGGAAGACCAAGCTGGTTTTTTACCAAAAAGACAGATTCGTGATAATGTAAGAATAGTAATGGATGCAATTGAATATTATGAGAAGCACCCAGAAAAAGAAGTAGCTTTATTATTTGTTGATGCAGAAAAGGCATTTGACAATCTTAACTGGAATTTTATGCTACAAATGATGGAAAAAATAGAAACGGGACAACAATTTAGAAACTGTATTGAAGCTATCTATTTTGAACAAACTGCAAAATTGAATGTGAATAAGGAAGTGACAGATAACTTCAAGGTACAAAAAGGTACAAGACAGGGTTGTCCTTTGTCACCGCTATTATTCATATGGGTACTGGAAGTATTGTTACAAAAAATACAGCAAGACCAAGAGATAAAGGGATTGACACATAAAGGATTTAAATACAAGTATCGAGCATTTGCAGACGATGTTATGTTTATTGTGGAAAACCCGATTGAAGAGTTACCATTACTATTCCAAAAGATAAAAGATTTTGGAGAATTGGCTGGATTCTATGTGAACAAAAATAAAACGAAGCTTATTTGTAAGAACATGACGAAACAAAAACAAGTGGAACTACAAGACCTGGTACAATGTGAAGTAGTAAAAAAAACGAAATATTTAGGCATTGAGTTAACGGCGAGAAATATAGACTTATACAAGAATAACTATGAAAAATTATGGACCAAGTTAACTCAAGACTTTAAGAAATGGGATAAAATGAACTTATCATTGATGGGAAGAATATCAGTTATCAAAATGAATGTCTTACCACGTTTGATGTTCCTGTTCCAAACAATACCAATACTTCACAAGACGGATATGCTACTTAAATGGCAGCAAGAACTATCAAAGTTTGTTTGGGCAGGCAAGAAACCGAGAATTAAGATGAAAATACTCTGTGATGCCAAAGAAAGAGGAGGATTACAGCTACCAAATCTTAGACTCTATTATGAAGCGGTCTGTCTAACCTGGATGGAACAATGGGTGAAATTGGAGAATGATAAGCTATTGGGGCTAGAAGGCCATGATTGTAGGTTTGGTTGGCATGCATATTTGTGGTATGATAAGACAAAAATGGATAGCTTTTTTAAGCTTCATGTGGTGAGAAAAGCATTATTTGTGGTATGGCTGAGATATAAAAAATATTTCAGTGATGTAAGACCATTATGGATTGTACCGGTAGAAGTGTTAAAATCTTACTCAAGACAGAGAGGTAAGGACTGGTTGCCATATAAAGACTTAATTAAAAAAGAGGGAACAGAATGGGTAATGAAAAAGCAGAATGAAATTCAATATGATTATGAATGGTTGAAATACATGCAGATTTATGATCTTTTTAGATCAGACAAAAAAAATTATGGTTTTAGAGAGGAAAAAAATGAAATGGAAAATGTTTGGGAAAGTAAAGGGGGAAAAATATCTCTAAAATGTATAAAGTGTTGTTAAAATGGTTTACTGAAGATGAAACTGTGAAAGAGCAAATGATAAAATGGGCAATAAATATGAATAAGGAAGTGTCTATTGAAACTTGGGAATATTTGTGGAAAAATTCTATTAAGATATCGCCTTGTACCAATGTCAAAGAGAATTGTTATAAAATGATGTATAGGTGGTACATGACTCCGAAGAAAATTGCAAATATGAACCAGACTATGTCAAATAAATGTTGGAAATGTAAGACCCATGAGGGCTCATTTTACCATATGTGGTGGACTTGTGAGAAAGCTGTAGACTTTTGGACAAAAGTCCACAGGGAAATACAAAAAATATTGAAATGCTCTTTCAAAAAAGCACCAGAAATTCTGCTTTTGGGACTGAAAATGGAAGAAGTCAATACGACTAAAAAGACTTTACTCTGGTATTTAATAACAACAGCGAGAATGATATATGCACAATTTTGGAAAACAGAGAAAATACCAGAGATAGAAGACTGGATACAAAAAGTTCTGTTCATGGCTGAAATGGATAAAATTACAAAAAAACTGAACAACGATGAAGACGACGTTTTTTTTCAAGAATGGAGTGACTTTAAAATATATCTGGAAAAGAACTGGGATGTGAAACAAAACTTAATATGTTTAGATCAATATTAAGTCAAATGAAGTTATCTTGAGATTGTAATGATAAGAAAAATGATATAATTGATGTAAAGTAATGTGAAATGGGGGGGAAGCATTGCGGGAAGCCACGGAAGGGAGGGGAGGAGATGGGAATGGGGTAAACAATAGAAAAATGAAATGGTTTAATTTAAATGTTGCATTCCTATGGAAAAAAAATAAAAATTTTGTTTACCGAAAAAAAAAGATGTTCACGCTCCTTTTTTGGGATGTAGAGTTGAAAGCTAGCATGCGGGACGATCCCAGGGAGCTGGAAAAAATCCGGCGCATGCAGATTGATAAAAATATAGATAATTGGCTGTCAGCATACACCATTTACATGGGGGTGCTGCTGCAGGCCTATCCGGATTGTGGGGCAGCGTTAGTGAAGTACTTGGACCTCATACACCGGGCCTACAAGGAATTTGCGGGGGCCGCAATGGCTGAGATACAATGAGCAGTTCCGCACATGGGCGGCACTGGACCCCTCTCTCCCATGGGACCGGGAACACCATCAGCTATGGTCACAGTGCATGGGTTCAGCGGGTGTTGTGTTGGGTAGGTATGCAGATAGTGGCCATATGGTGGCCGAGGAACAGGCAGAAGCTGGGCAAGGGGTCAGCAATCAGCCGTGGGTTCAACCCCACCTCATCTGCTGGGACTTCAATGCTGCAAAGTGCACCAGGAGGTTGTGTAAATTCAAGCATGCCTGTAGTGCATATGGAGGGGGGGCGTATCCGCATTATCTTGTAGAAGGGGAGGCGGGGTTGGTTAGCTAACAGGGATGGTGGAATTTATTGGAAGGCCAGGGAAGGGGCTTCTGGCAAGGGCTCACAACCCAATCAAGCTTGAAGTTCTACGGGAATGGCTGCGTGCATACCCCCATCAGCAGGTGGCAGCATTCCTGGAAAGGGGATTTAGGGAAACGTTTTGCATTCCTTTTGAGGGGGAAAGGAAACACAGCATGGCAAGGAACTTGAAATCGGTCATGGGGCTGGAGGACATAGTGCGGCAGAAAATTGAGGAGGAGGTGCAGGAGGGTAGGGTGGTGGGCCCCTTCAAGGTCCTCCCCATGTCTACCTGCACATTCTCCATTAGGGGTAGTTCCCAAGAAGACCCCAAGGGAATATAGGCTGATCCATCATTTGTTGTACCCTCAAGGGAGGTTGGCGAATGACAGGATCCCAGATGAGCTGGCCATGGTACATTACATATCCTTTGACAGTGCAGTACAGATGATAGCACACCACAGGAGGGGGGCACTCCTGGGGAAGTGTGACATTAAGTCTGCTTTCTGCCTGATGCCTATATACCCAGGGGACCATGATTTGCTGAGATTTGCTTCTCAGGGCCACTTCTACTATGACATGGCCCTACCGATGGGGTCCTCGGTGTCATGTTCTGCGTTTGAGACCTTCAGCTCCTTTTTAGACTGGGCGGTGAGACAGAGGGTGGGCTCCAATGGTGTGACTCACTATCTTGACGATTTCCTGTTTGTGGGGAGAGCGGGGACTAATGAGTGTTGGAGTTCAATGTTTGCTTTTCAGGACTTGGCAAAGGAGCTGGGGGTTCCACTGGCGCAAGAGAAGACGGAGGGACCGGCCACCATTCTGTCCTACCTGGGAGTCCTGATCGACACAGAGGAGCAGGTCTGCGCTTTGCCTGCCAATAAGGTGTCGGGGCTTGTGACCTTGATGGAGCAGGCATGCTCATGGTGGAGCTTGACCTTAAAGGAATGGCAGACCTGGTCACTTGAATTTCACATGTCGGGTAGTGGCCCCTGGGTGAGTATTCGTGAACAGAATTTGTGACTGCCTGAGGGGGATCACCTGCCCTCATCATTGAGTGCGAGTATCAGGGGGGATCAAGGAAGACCTATATATGTGGTTGGACTTTTTGAAGAGGTATAACAGTGTATCCTTCTGGCGCAGCTCCATGTTGCTGGAAGTTTCTTTGCAGATCTCCTCTGGTGCGTCTGGCAGCCAAGGGTTTTGGGACTTCTTTTGCAGGAGCTGGTGTGCACAACACTGGCTGGTTGATTGGGTGGATGCAGGCCTTATGAGGGATTTGACGTTTCTGGAATTCTTCGCATTGGTGGTGGCCGTACACCTCTGGCACTTTCAATTGCGGGATAAGGTGGTCAAGTTTTGGTGTGACAACCAGGCCATCATGCAGGTCGTTAACAAATTGACCTCAAGGTCTCACAGGGTTATGCATTTGGTGAGGACCTTCATCCTCCGCTACTTGCATTTTAATATCCTGTTTGTGGCAGAGCACATGCCAGGTGTGCATAACAACATCGCTGATGCATTATCTCATTTTCAGGAGGATCGATTCCTGGACTTAGCGCCAGGGGTGAACAAGGAAGTGGAGAGGCTCTTTGGAGTCTTGGCAGGGTGAGGTCGAGCGGGTGGTCGAAGCATCTTTAGCGCCAGGTACATGGAGGGCATACAAGGGGCACCTGGCGGCTTTGCAGGGGTTCCGGAGGGACCTGGGGGTTAACCAGCTATGACCAGTGCCCATTGAGCATTTGCTGCAGTTTGCTGTGGCCTTGAGGAGGAGGCGTTTGGTAGTTCAGACCATTAGATAGTACATGGCAGCAGTGACTTTCCATTCAAAAGCCCGGGGTTTGAGGGACAACACAGGGGATTTTTGGCTCCGGCGTATGTTGGAAGGCTGGGCCAGGGAAGCACCAGCAGCGCCAGACACCAGGCAGCCTTTCATGCTGGACATCATAAGAACACTGGTATGTTCGTTTGGGGGCATCTGTACGTCACAGGGGAGGCTTCGCTGTTTCGGGTGACCACCCTGGTGGCCTTTTTCGGTGCCTTTCTAATAAGTGAACTGCTGGTTAGGTCACGCTGGGAGGGGAGGGGAAGAGCGCTGCTAACAACGGATGTGAGCATGGGGAGTTACTCCATTACCCTGCGCATACAGCAGTCCAAACGGATCAGAGAGAAGTTGGGCAGTCGGTTGTGCTGCACAGGAACCCGGAGGAGGAGTTATGCCCTGTGCACACCTTGGCTGGCTGGGTGATGGTGATGGGACACCAGCCAGGTCCACTGTTTCAGCATGAGAATGGTCTCCTGTTGACCCCATATCAGTTCTGGGTGGTGGTGTGTCGGGCCTTGGCGCAAGCAGGATTGGCCAGGAATCGCTTCAGCATCCATTCATTCCGCATTGGAGAGGCTTCAATGGCTGCTGAGCTGGATTTCAGCCCCAAGGAGGTCCAGTGTGTGGGGTGCTGGTGGGCACGAGCATACCAGGTTTATGTGCGCAGATAGTGATGGTTGACAGCATGTCTCTTTTTAGGTGGCGACGCACAGACGACAGCTTCCCATGTCTTGATCTGCGGGCACTCTATCATGTATTGGGCTGGCAGGAGGGCCGGCTGCTCCAGCATGGGTTCCCAGCTAGGCATTGGAGACAGAGGCTTTGTCGAATGGCTGGGGAAGAGAGGAATGTGGTGGAGCCAGCTGCTACCACTACTACATAGTTGCTGGTCTGTGGGAGCATCTCCCCAGGTTGTGGTCATGCATTTTGGCGAAAATGATCTGGGCCATAAGTCGGCTGTCTCCCTGTTGGACGAGGCATTGAGGTATCTGGGGACGCTTAGGCAGTGGTTCCCGGACACCACGTGGGTTTGGTCCAATCTGCTGCCTAGGAGGGTGTGGAGGGGAGTGTACCGTCCGTCTAAGGTGGATAGGTTTTGGCGCTGGCTGAACAATGTCATTGGAGCGTCCATGTTCACGGGGGAAGGGGGAAGAGTAATTCAGCACCCTGGGATACAATTTGGGTGCCCACAGCTATTTCGGCCAGAAGGGGTTCACCTGTCTGTCGCAGGGACAGATTTATTTTTGGCTGATCTGCG
>NW_015192404.1:0-15916 GCF_001447785.1 Gekko japonicus | reverse complement strand
GATCCACAAGTTCACATTTGAGTTCAGAAATCATCTGCCTTTAAGACAGAGGGAATTGTCAAAGGTTCTGCAAATGCAAGGGTTTTAAAAAGGTTATTAAAGGTATTGCATTATTCCTACCAAGCATAACTCATGATATTTTTTTTCTAAAAACAGAGGAGAACCACCCACAGTTCAATCTGCTTTTTAGGGAGGGGGATGGAATCATAGAAGGTGGAGGATTTTACAAAGCTTTTAAAAAGGTATTGCATTACTTCTATGCAGCCTTGTGTTATCCATTCTCCTCAAAATTAAAGATAAATAAATAAATCAAGGTAAGCAGAGAATCTTGAGGGTCACATGAGATCACAGAAGGGGAAAGTTTCAAAGCAGATCAGGTGTGATAGAGAAACCACAGCTAAAATGGACAGAAAATGGATTACCCTAGGCTGTCTGAATCTCTGTTACAAGGGCAAATACATATTGAATCACATCAGCAATCATAGTACCATGGAAAATCACTTTGGTATGGAAATAGCATTGGGAATTTAGTGGATAAAAACTACAAAGTAAGGATTATGGGTTGGACCCAACCAGCTGGTGAAAAAGTAAGGAAGAGTGCCCTTTGATGACAAAGCCTATGGTACTAGTGATCATGGGACTTACATTGGCAAAAGCTGTTTGGTAAGGAGGTGAATCAGGTCAGACTTTAAGGTAAAAGATAACTGGATCTAACCCAAGGTGCTCAGGATAAAATGTATGAAAAGCCGAATAAATAATAAAAAAATGTCAACTTACCAATACTGTTAGCAAGCACCATTAAGAGTAAGTAGAGGAAATCTAAGTATAAATGAAATATATTACTGTTTTCAAAAACACAAATTATAATTACAAAAAAATTCTTAGAAAAAACAGTACGGTTCTAAGTAGGGATGGGCACAAACCACAAAAATACAGTTTGGTTCGTGGTTTATGGCCAAACCATGAACTGAACCACAGACCGAACCTGGAGGCTCCTAGGCAAACCGAACAGCTTCATTTTGGTTCGTGGTGCAGGGAGCAGAAAGCATGGGTTTAAAAGTCCCTCCCTCAGAGGCAAGATTTCCCCTCCATTTTTCTTTCTCTTCTGTGACTGAGCTGCACTAGTTTTCTTCTTTCCTGAAGAATTCTGGCTGTTCGACCCTGTCACAGAAGGATATTTTGGCTGTTGGTTTAGCCCAGGAACCTGAGGTAAGGAATGCCCCCCCCCTTTATCGTATACAACTTAAATGGCACTAGAGAAGTATTTATATTCCAAATTAACAAATTTTTTTACTGAACATAGAGGGGAAAGATCAGGTGAAATCAGGGGTAAAATTTCTACAGTAACTCAATATAGATAACTCTGAGGTAAAATCAGTACATGCACAGACTTTAGTTCTTATATTTCAGGCTAATGAGAGCTTCTTAAGCTAATTACAGTGTCTTAAATCTTTATGTTGAGAGGCTTTTCTTTGTTCCAGTGTTTTCCCCAAAACATCAGTACACTTTGAGTATTCTCTAATTCTTTTGGTTTCCTGAAGGCTGGTTCACGCTTTCCAGTATCCAAACCCCTTCTCTTGAAGAGCCAGTTCAGTGTAATGGTTAAGAGTGGCAGACTCTTATCTGGAGAACTGGGTTTGATTCTCCACTCTTACACATGAAGCCAGCTGGGTGACCTTGGGCCAGTAAAAGTTCTTTCAGAGCTCTCTCAGCTCCTAAAAACAAGTCTGGCTCACCACTAGCACAATGCTAAGAGCTAGAACTTGTGGCTGCAAGACAGTCCTCGGATCTCCTGGCTAATCTACAAACAATACCATATCATAATTATTACAATTACCCCTTCAGTTGAAATACTAGTTGAGTTTTTAACTGACTCTTAAATTCTCCAAAGGTAGTTTCTAAGCACACCAGACCAGGGATCTCTGCACTCTTCAGAGCTAACTCCCTGGTTGACTGTTTAGGGAATTTTCTTCTCTTTTTAGAAGATCTACCCTCTTTCCTTGGCCTGAATAGGAGTCTCCGTCTAACTACCCACTCATCCTTGCCAACTTTCCCCAGTTCTCCTGTCTGTGTTCAACTGCTCTCAGTTAGGACTGAATTTGAAATTGGTCCATACTTGACTCTTCTCAGCTAGGGCTGAAATCAGACTGAATTCTCCTCAGCATCCAGTTCAGAAGTCTTTCTATGCTCAGCTGATGCTAACCAATCAGATCTTTTGGAATAGCCTGTCATTCAAGGTTCTCTGCCTCTGTGAAGAATTAATATTTCCTAGCCCCTTATCTGTTCTAAGCTTTTAAAAGTGTGGTCTGTCACAGAGTCCAAACCATTTAAACCCCTTCCAAGCACTCAAAAGAAGTTTAAATGGCTCAGAGACCCTTTAAAGCCCAGCTGCAAAAAGGCTGAGTGGGAAGAGCAGAAAACATGGGTTTAAAGGGACTCTGAGACATTTAAACCCCTTCTGAGTGCTTGGAAGGGGCTTAAATGGCTCAGAGTCCCTTTAAACTTCTACTGTGAAAAACAACTGAGTGGCAGGGGAAAGAAAGCAGGGCTTTAAAGGAACTCAGAGCCCTTTAAACCCCTGCTTTCTGCCATTCATGAACCACCACAAACCTCCCATGCACTGCTTACAAGTTCATGGAAGTTTGTGGTGGTATACCTGTCATGAGCTTCAGTTCGTGAAGCATGAACCAGCTAAAATTCATCATAAACTTTCTTCATGAACAGATTGTGCCCATCCCTATGTCTAAGAATGCAGGAGCTCTGTGACAACACAAACCTAAACACAGTTACAACCTTCTAAGCCAACTGACTTCAATCATGCAACTCTGTTTCACAGTAAATCTCCCAGTTTGGGCTTGCTGACTCCTCAGAGCAGTGGCTGAAGAACGAACACATTTGAGGAATGCAATCAGAAAGAAAAATATGCATTTCTGTCCTTCATACCATACATAAGTGCTGTTAAAGAACAACTGACTCATGGTGACTCCAGCAAGGGGCTTTCAAGCCAAGTGAGAAGAGTCTTCTTTGGTGGTCTCCCTTTCAAGTACTGACTTTGCTTAGCTTCTGAGATCTGACAAGATTGGGCTATACCATGCTCCCTTCCCTCCTATTTCTGCCCTACTGCAATGCAAAGAGCAGGGCTAACTAGGACCAGTTCAATGCACAAGTGACCAAAACAGCTGCAAAGGGCAGTGAATGGAAGGAGGCAACTAGTGTGGCTTGTGCCATTTACTGCCTCTCAGACACAGGCCTGCCTTGGACCCAGGAAGGAAAGAACAAGAGGAGGCATCCACCCTCATGTAGGTCATTGCTGGGCTCCTAGACAGGTTGCTCCTAGACAGGAAGAGATCACCTCTTCAGCTCCCCTTGGAATCTATGGAGGCAACACAGGTGGAGGTATGTACCCCCTCACTCATGCTATCACTGGGTTCCAAGAGAGGCAGTCTGCCTTGGAGCCTGGATGAGGGTGCTTAGGAACCTATGTTCCCAGAAAGTGTAGTAAATTCTTACCTCATTCACCCCGAGACATTTACAAAGATGCACAGAAGAGTGGAACATGGAGATGCCAGTATCCTCATCTTGGATCCCTGAAAGACAACATGAGGGATGAGTGATCACTGCTCTGTTCCATTCGCAATTTGATTATAGATTATGAGCAATGATCTCGAACAATTATGAACAGAACTCACAAAATGTTTGCATTTTTCATGTTCTAAATGATTCTAAAACTGTATGAAAAATGTTTGGTGCATGCATGCTCTCATATTGCTTTCTTTACAGCTATCCCCTGCCCTTCATCTCTCACATATATTTTGATATTAATAACTTACAAAAGAAGTGTTTCCGTCCTGCTTGGGAGTGGGTAGATGAATGTATTCATTAATTTTTAAAAAATTACTCTGATTTACCTTAAACCCTAAGGGACATAAGTAATGTCCAAACAGACGTCTCATTCAAAAACCTATGAAATACTAAAAGCTCAGCAATACACCAAGAACAGCTAGTGCAGCCAAGTTTGCAAATAATATCCTCCCCAGACAAACGATGTCTCCATTTTTCATTTTTGGAATCAGAATTTTCCAGGAGCCAAAGTGAAATGGACATCATTTTGAATTACTGGTTGTATCCACCTAGCTGTTTCATTGGTGTAAAGGGGAGGAGGGTAGAGTTGCTGAAACTGAATCCAGACAAGACAGGGATAATGCTGGGCAGTAAAGCTGATGTTCTAAAAGGGACTGACTAATATGTGCTCAAAAGGAGCTGTGGTGGCTCAAGTGGTTAAGATGCTGAACTGCAGGCTGTGGAAGGTCAGTAGTTCAGCAGTTCGAGACCCAAGTTGCCGCATGACGGAGTGAGCTCCCGTCTCTAGTTCCAGCTCCTGCCAACCTAGCAGTTCGAAAGCAAGAAATTGCAAGTAGATAAATAGGTACCACTTTAGTGTGAAGGTAACAGTGTTCCGTGCGCCTTGGTGTTTAGTCATGCCGGCCACATGACCACGGAAACATCTTCGGACAGCGCTGGCTCTTCGGCTTTGAAATGATGAGCACCGCAACCCTAGAGTCGGATTCGACTGGTTTCCGAGCAAGGGAAACCTTTAATATGAGCTCAGTGGTCTAAATTTTCTTTATCTTGTCTTGTAAGGAGTGTTGGAATAGTATTAGATACTTGCTGCTCTCTGAAAACCAGTTTCAGGATGTGACAAAAAGTGTTTCCCCCCATCTGCATGTGGTTAAGAAATTGTTCTCCCTTCTATACTTCAGCCATACTGATCTATGCTACTTTTGACTACTGCATTGGCTCTACATACAGCTGCCCTTCCTATCTTTCCAGTTTACTTCCAGGTTCAATTCAAATTATTACTTTTAAATACCATAATGGCCTGTGTCCTATAAATCTGACAGATTGCCTTTCCTGGTATTATCTTATGTATACATGAAAATCAGCTCAGCAGTCCCTTCTGAGTACCCATCTGTCAAGCCTTTGGTCTATTACTGTATCAGTATAGTGTCAGGTCTATTACTATATCAACCATATAATAACTGAGATGGAATTGCATTTAACCAAGAAAGCACAAAAGCTCTCCTGTAACATGGCACAGTTAAAAATATTTATTTATTTATTATATGTATACCCCGCCCATCCCGCAGGCGGGCTCCGGGCAGGTAACATCATATCAACAATATAATAAATACATAAATAAACATTTAAAACACAATAATAAACATTAAAATTGGTGGTCACAGCTCAAAACAAAAATCAGCCGACTGCTGATATATAGGCAGGAGGGCCTTGTGAGTACATAGTAGATAGGGGAGAAAACCCTTTGAGCTTGCATATATGAGCTCAATAAATCTAATTCAAAAAGCTGCTTGGAAATTAAGGTATTACCAGAAACCAGACCTAGGTCCCGTTCACACTGGCCAGAGAACGTGTGAGGGAGGCATGGCTTTTTGCCACGCAGCACTTTTGACCTGGCCTAACGCGATCAGACGTGACAGCAGGGAATCGGGTGTAGCAGTTTGTTGGGGCAGATTTCCGGCGCGCTTCATGCGGCGCTGGAGTGATCAGATGGAGGACGTCCATCTGTGGCCCGTCGCAAGCATATACTAGTGGAGTTTCAGCGGTAGCTGTTAACTCCAAATCTTTGGCGGGATGCAACGGCTTGCCAATGGGTGTGCGATGCTAGCCAGATGCGCTTGTGTGATCGCGCCCATTAAATCCGTTCAGCATCAGTGAGTATCCCAAGGCAACGTCTGTGTGTGATCGGAGCCCTAGTGCTGTTAGTTTGTTAGGCTGAAAACCTAATAGTGAGAGTTTAGATTCAACTAACTCCCTTCAAGGGCTTGAATAAGGCTCTTCTCTTAACAGGGATAAATATCCACCATTAGTGACTAAAATTTTCAGCCAATACCTAAAGATAGCCCTCCATGCACAGGCCTTGAGTGAACGTAAACCCAATTCTAGCATCAGAACGATTCCAGCAAAACACCACGGTGCCCAGTAATCTGTCAAGGGAAAGATTGCTTCTGTGCAATTTCATGCTGCATATATCAAAGGGCAGATTTTTGAACTTTGCTGTGCAATGTTCAGTTTCTTTGCACACCAGTCCCAATGTGATCCATGGCAAAAGCAATGTAGGGGAGGATATAATTATCCATGTCTCATTTATTCTACTTACCTTTTACAGAAAGCTGGAAGGTGACCTCTTTGTGAAGTAAATTGGATTTCACTGAACATAAGTATTTCCCAGCATCCTCCTCCAGAACGTTCTTGAGTTTCAGATAGCCATTTTTGTTTTTGAATTCATTGTCTTTGAAGACCTCTGCTTTTTGCCTATATTTCTTCCCAAACCAAACTCTAGTGCTTGGTCCATTTGAAGAAGTACACCTGTGACCGAGAGCGTCTTCAGAGTAAACCACTGTGCTGGTGTTCTGGAACAGGTAAGAATAGATGGTCTGACGCTTCCCAGGACTAATTCTTCTCCATTGCATCTTCAAATAGAATAGCTCATGTTCTGCAATAAGTGGGCATGGCAGAATGACTTCTTCCCCAACAGAAGCATTAATTATACCTAGAAAGCATACATCCCATTAATCATTATTGATTTATTTACAAATATTATTTCAAGTCCACACGAGCATCACTTAGTGAACATGTACCTGGGAAATAATTAACATTTTACAGAATCTCAGGATTCAAATTTGATTTTTTAAAACATATTTTAACTTTAACTACCTCAAATTTTATATTGATGGCTATTTTTACATTGCAATTGTAAGCTGAGTTATGCCCTTCTAAATCAATTAAGCTCAATATTCTTGCTTTTAGTTGAGAAAGGATTTAGTTAAGAATTAATTAAGAAAGAACAATGGCTATTTTCAGGGCTTTTTTGGGGGGAGGGGTGAAGAGGTGTCAGAATTCTCAAGAGGGAAATTAAGTTCTCAATCTGTATACTGAAAACACATGAACTTTGAAACATTTTTTTTTAATATTGAAGAGGTTCCAGAACTCTGTTCTGGCATCTTCCCCCAGAAAAAAGCCTTGGCTATTTTGCTTCTTGTTCAAGACAGCAAATAACAAGATTGGTTAATGATTGGCTGGCTGATGGGGTCTGTTTGACTTGGTAGGTTGTGCAAGGATGGCTAAAAGGAAGTTAGAACCATAAAAAAAAATCATAATTACCCCCTGGTATCATCTCCATGGTCATTTCTTTGTAGACATGCCCACATGTCAGGGCACACACATATTGTCCAGCGTCTGCTGCTTTCACCTTGATGAGAGTCACTTCAAGGTATCCGTTAATATATATGCCTTTTTGAGTTCTGTTCTTTTCTTTCTCTCCTGAGTTGCTTCCCTGAATGCTTGGCTGTGTTGTGTTATCATGAATGTATACAGTTTTGTTTTCAAAGCTTTCCCATTTATATAAGTGGACTTTCAGAATTGGGGATCTGCAGTTTCTTACTTGGCAGGACAATATCACATCTTCTCCAATATGGACATTTGTTGGATTAACATTTCCAACAATCGAAATTACATCTGCAAGACAGAAAACCAGATGATAATTTTATTCATTATAATAGTAAAAGAATCCCTATCTCCATCCGTCTGTCTTTCTGTGGCACACATAATTCATCAGAAAAAGAAGCTAGGAGTCTCAAAATTGGACATCCATGTCAGGATGATCGGAGTTGCAGTGCCAAACATGAAAGGAATTGGAACATCTTGATCCATGTAAGCTACAGAGACCCCCCACTCCTTCCTTTTTTTTGTGCTGGAAGCTATGGCTGCTTCTGGCAAGTGGAAATCATCAGAAAAGAAAGCCAGGCATTTGAAAATTGGCCACCAAGTTCAGGTTGATGATGGGAGCTGCAGTGCCTGAAATGAAGTGAATTGGACCATCCTGCCATAGATTATTTCCACAATATCCCTCTGGAAGCAAAGGTTTACTCATGAGAAGCCAGGATAGTGAAGGCAGCAGGGATAGGGAGGGTGGAAAATACCCTCTCTCTGAGAAAACAAACAGGGTTAAAAAAAAAACACTATCAGGACATTTTGTTGTGTAGTGGTTAGAATGCTGGCCTAGAATCAAGGAGACTCAGGTTTGAATCTGCACCCCGCCAAGAGAGGTTGCTGGCTTACTTTGGGCCAGTCATGTATTCTCTGGCAGATCTACCTCACAGGGTTGTTGTAGGGATAAAATGGAGGCGAAGAGAACCATGTAAGTTGCTTTGGGTCCTCAATGGGGAGAAAGGCAGCACAGATAGGGAGGATGGAACGTATCGTCTTTGCAAGAAAGATAAAGGTGATTTAGGAACCTCCCTGAGCTATCATAGCCAGTGTGGTGCAGTGTTTAGAGTGTCTAACTAAGATGTCAGAGAGCCACATTTGAATCCCACCCCAGCCATGGAAGTTTCCTGGGTGAACTTGGGCCAGTCACATCCTCTCACCCTTACCTACCTTATAGGTTTGCTGCGGTAAGGATCAAATGGAGGACAGGAGAATGATGCAAGATTCTTTGGACTCCCATTGAGGAGAAAGAAAGGTGGAGTAGGATGTTATAAATCTAACTTTGCCTACAGCTTGTCAACAAAAAATGATCACTCATCCTGTTGCTTCCTCAGGTACCACTGCATCTCTTTTAGTGGGAGGCAGAACTGCTCATTCAGTATTCAAACTACTGTTAAATATTAAATTAGGCCACAAAATTATTGAACAGTATTGGTACACTATATTTCCATTTGTCATTTCTTCCAGTGAGCCCAATGGGGGAAGTTATGAAGCATTATCCTAAGAAATGAGACTAATACATTTCAGTGGCATTTGCTAATAAACATGCTTAGCATTGCAAACTAAGCATGGTTACATCCTTCTAAGCCTATTGACTTCAATGGACTTAGAAGGGTACAAGTACAAGAGCCAGAAGGGCTTGATGGGGGTATCTATCTTCCCCCTCCTCTACCATTTTCCCCTTCCCTGAAAGCTTCTATAGTCTCTCCCCTTTTTCTGCTTTCTTCTGTCCTTCACACCCGCCAACCAATCTACTTGCTTCTGCTCCTTGTCTTCAACTTTCCCTCCTTCTCTCCTCCTGGCAGCATCTACCCTGGAAAAACAATGTCCTAGTTTTGAGATGGGGAACCTGGTAGGACTTGTAGGGGGAAAATTAATTTCCCTCTTTTATTTCCTTCCCTATACTGTTTCTTCTTTCCCCCATATCCTCACCTTTCCCTGCTTCCTTGTCTCCTCACCCACCTACCTTTTATCTGCCCTCTACCTTCAGCTATATTTATTATTTCATTTATACTTTGCCCTTCTTCACAATGGGGGTCCAAAATAGCTTATATCATTTCTCCATCCTCCATTTTATTCTTGCAACAACTCTGTAAGGTAAGTTAGCTTGAGAATGTGTAGCTGACTCTGCTTCCATGGCAGATTTATGATTCAAACCTGGATCTCCCAAATCCCAGTCTGAAACTCTTACACCACACTAGCTTATGTGGGGTGGCTGTTGCTGAACAGTAGCAAGTGTCTTGGTGGTTGCTGCCAGGCCTCACCCCAATACGTTTCTCCCAAAGGCCAAATCAGCTGTGAGAAGGGCTCTCTTCCTATCCCTGCCTTTTAGTGACAGAAACCAAGGTTTGAAACCTGTGTGGGAGCATAGCAACAGCCACTGAGGGAATCCATTTCTTAAAGCTACAGACACTACGTTTATTACTTGGGGGGGGGGTTAACACCCCATTTTTTGTTTTTTGTTTTTTAAAAATTTCAGAACTTTATACATGTGGCCACTCTGAGAATTAGTTATATTGATTACTCTTCTTGGAAGGTTCAAGGTGGGTGGCCATTTTGGTCTGAAGAAAGAGAACAAAGTTAGAGTCCAGTGGCACCTTTATGACCAACAAAGTCTTATTCAAGCTGTGAGCTTTTGTATGCAAGCCCACATCATCAGAAAATGAAATGGAATTAGAAATAGCAGCTGTACATATCGAGGGATCGAGGGTGGGTTGTAAATTATCAAGCATAATAGTGACGATATTTTTAACAGACAAAAAGAATAACAAGCTTGGTTTATGGTTACCATCTGCTTGGGTTTAACTTGGAAGGGGAATAACATAGATAATAAATATGTCAGAATTAGAGATTGATAAAGGGACATCAAGTTTTCCAGAAGGAAAGGAGGGGGGCTGGTGTTGAAAAAGCCTCTTCAGATTTTTTTAAAAAGTATTTATTTCATTTATAGCCTGCCTTTCTGAGCTGACCCAGCTGAGGTCTGAAAAGCAGCTGGAGACAGAGCTGCTAGAGGGGTGACTGTTTTTTATTTACTTTCAGCTGAGGTGATTTAGCTGAGGGTACTGTGTGAGAGGACTGTGTTTGGGAGTGTGTGGGTGAGTTTTAAGTCATTGCAGAGTCCTGGCTGCTTGAGAAAGGGTGAGAAAGGGTGATTATTTGACTGTAATTGGATTACCTGGGTGTAGTTTGCATAGCTGCTGGCCCCGCCCTCCACAGAAGCAGAGTAAAAAAAAAACTGGAGAAAATCTCGCAGTAAACAGGTTATGACAGGCCATGGACAGACTTTCCCCTTTCTGATTGTGCAAGCACGCATGCATGCCTTTGGGATGGTCTGATCAGGCCATTCTGGCTCAGTGCCGTTCCCCCCTCCCCTTGCAGTATGCACATCACTGCATACTCATGGGGGCCCTTGGTGTGGAGGTGTGATTCCTCATTTATGTGCGTGGGAAACAAATGGCAACCCCCCTGACTCACCTGCAGTTGCGTCTGATCACACAGTGATGGTCTGGGCCCACAGCTATAAAGGGAGATGCGATCTTGCAACTGCAGGTTGAATTACTCCAAAGGGAACAGCCTCGCTTCCCCTCTGCTTCAACTGGCACGTGTCACCACAGCCTTAGTAAGTAATGGACTGATTAACATTGTATCAGTATAGATTTCAGGTAACATCTGACCCTAGTACTATTACAGTAGTGATTTCATAGAAAATTCAGTATTACAATACTTTGTAAAGATGTGTGTGATCAGTGCCAGGATTTTAAATCAATTCTCTTGCAATATTCTTACAGAAGAAAATTTGCCTTCTTACCCGTCTTACTCGTCCACCAGTATACAACCAAAGAAATTACAGCGCTGATGGTCACTCCCAGCTCTTTCATTGCTTTGACCAGAAGTCAGTGGCTTCCATCCAGACCTTGGACATCACAAAAAGAAAACAGAACCACAAGCACCCAATTCAATTTCTGTGGCACCCAGATACTACAATTTCCCTTGTGTGTCAGTTTAAAAGATGCACTTTGGGGACTGGCAGTTTGCCTCGATATAGGCTCGTGTGAGAGACGTTTCACAAGCGGATTAAAGGGTGTATTCACACAGGCACATCTGTCTGGCGTTCCCCATCTGTACTTAACCCATCTTGTAATGCTTCACTCCCGAGTTTAAAAGATACCTGGTGAAAGTGGTAGAAAACCCTGGAGAGCCCGTTTATCCTGCTTCATTCTGCTTTCCGGAAGTGTGAATGCTAATTGTGAAAAGCCAGGAACAACCCGCATTGATAATGTGCGCCGGGTGTTCCCGCAGAAATGCGCATAAGGTGCAGTTGATTGCCCTGGAGAGGCAGCAGTAATGTGAGTGGATGTGCGCTGCTCTACCGCCCAATGTGGGGTGGGGGCGAGCACAACAGGATCCTGCTCCAATTGCTGATGCACCCATGCACTCACCCAGCATGTCGCCAGAGTGAAAAACAGCTGTTCCTCCGCCAGGGGCAGCCCAACAGTATCAACACTCCATCACGCCTCCTCCCGGTATGCTCCCGCATCAGTCGGTTCAGTGTGACTGGGAAAACCCGGAACAGTTTGTTCTGGCTCTTTTTTGCCACAACTCCCTCCCGCTTCAAACTGCCAGTCTGAACTCAGCCTTTGAATGGGTATTGCGAAAAAACAACCATATGGGAAGTAAAAACATCTATTTGGTTGAATTAAAGCAGCACACAAACAACTATTTCATGTTCCAGTCTGAACTCAGCCTTTGAATGGGTATTGCGAAAAAACAACCATATGGAAAGATAAAAAAAACCTCTTTGGTTGAATTAAAGCAGCACACAAACATCTATTTCATGATACTGAGGCCCAATCTGCATCTAGTATTTGCTCCATTGTTGTACCAAAATCACACTGGAACAGAAAAAGATGCGACCAATCTTGACCTAAGAAGGGCATTTACAGCCCTCAGATTCCATGCCATTCCTTCAATGGTCTGTGTTGGTCGTTTTATGGGTTTACCTGTTGCCTTAAGAATCTGTCAATGTGGTTTGGGCGAAGTGGATGATATTGAGCACTATTTACTGAGATGCTCATGGCACGAATCACTTAGGCAGAGATTTATATACCCTATTTTACCTTTGCACAATGGATTCTCAAAACAGGAGTTGGTTGTTTTTTTGCTCTCTGATATGGACGTATATGTTACCAGCAGAATGTCCCTGTTTGCTTTGGCGGCAAAAAAGATAAGATTAAGGTTAGGATTCAGCGCAAGTTAGTGAAGGGATAACTTAATGTGATGTATAAGGATTGTGTTTGTATTTATGCTTTGTTATGGCCAATGGCTAATACAATAAACTTGATGAGGATGATGAAGATAGTCATGTGGCAAGCAAGGAGGGAACAGATACTTGAAGACTGCAGCTAACATTTCAGGAAACAAGTGCAATTGAAAACTGAGCTTGAACTTCTCTTTAGGATAGTTAATAAGCAGGGTGTCTTTATTGGAACGCCTGAGATTTTTCCTTATGGGAAAATCAGATGTTTGTTTCTTCCAGGTCCAATGTTTACACAACCTCACTTTCCCAGCTAATAACCACTCAATATTTAAAAAATTCAACTAAATATTAGAAAATAAGGTAGAAGAGAATTAAAGGTGCACACATCACAGTGGCATATGTAAAGGCTATTATGAATAAATGATAATCCATGACATGAATACTTCAAATTGAATCTATGAATGAATCCAGATTCTGTATCTCTTAGGGCCAAATGACACATACAGATTTTTAATGAGTTATGGTCCCAAGAGTCACACAGCAGGTGTGGGGAATGGCTTTTAAAGAATAATGGAAAGCCAAAACAGGCTCAGAACATCACTGTGGGGGAGGAAGGGTTACTGTCTTCCCTCAACCCATTTTATGGTATAGAAACAGTGGTGGTGGGATTATTTCCCTGCTAGCCAAATGACATGAGTTATATTTAGTGTGTGAGTTTTGAGAGCTCAGTGTGTTAAAATCCACATGCTATATCCTCCATGTGTTGTGCACATATCTCTCCCTCCCTCCCTTTAAAAATAATGACTTCATACTAAATATCTCATGCTGTCTATACGAACTTAATGCAGCCATTGTGCTTGACAGCTGATGTACCTTCACTCCTCTGCTTTTCAAAATATGTCTTACTATATTTCCGTGCTTACCTCCACCGGGAGTTCAGCACAGTGTAAATGGATCTCCTAGTTTGGATCTCCTACTATTATATTTTAATGGGGGAAAGCCCTTTCACTGATTGACAATCATTCCTCACAATGGGTTCTAGTAATGTGTCAGGATTTTCAAGGTGTCTTGTTGAGCATTCCAATAGGGGAGTAATTTAGGGACCTCCCCATTTCAGATCACATGTGGATATTTCTCAGGAGCATGTACACCGCTAGTCTAATCAGTGATTCTACACACTGAATGATTATGGTTAGAAGCAATTGTATGTTTTTGCTATTCATGTCATAAGCACATATCCCCTTTCTTCCAAAAATATGTTAGTAATCTACACTGATAACATCAGTACACTCATAATGAAGTTTAAAAACAGAAAATCGCCACAACAATCATTCTTTAAATATCTTACTTTTAAATTGTAGGTCTTTGAATCTTGCTGTGAATCTCACACCCTCTACTGAAAACCCTTTGCATTTCTTCGCACTAAAATTGGTGATTCCAAATTTAAATGCACTCCAAGTTTAAATAGGAAGAAATGAACAACTGTAAAATAGAAACAGACAGAACCAGAACACAGGAACAATTTGGATTTTTCACTCATCCCCATAGCTTTTCCTGTGTCCACTAAAACATATAAGCACCTTTAAAAAACCTTATTTGAAGCTTACCTTTAGAACAGTTAGATCTCAGAACTGTACCGAATACAGTATTAACCCAGTTATTATCAATTGTCCATGTGATCCTGTAAATTTACATTCAGTTGCATTTCACTGAACTTTCTAAAAAGCTGAGCCTTGAGTTCTCAGTTTTTGCAGACATTCACAAAGTTAGGAGAGCTTTCAATTTGAAACAGTTCTGCTAGGCTTACCTTTACGAGTAGGTGGGTGGAGCAGAAAACAATTTGCCATTTTACAGTGTCCAGATTTTCCAGTCTGCAACAATTCACCTGAAAAAAACATTTGGTAAACATCTATTTACATATTTTCTTCTTCTTCATGAAGTTATAGTAAAGACCATTGCAAGTTGGGTGACCAGTCTGTCCAGTTTATTGAGCTTCTCTCTATGTGCAATATAGAAAATGAATGAAAAAGAAAAGTGAGAACTCTGCACTTTGGACTTTGCTTCCTACTGTCATTGATTAACTTTTAACGGTTGTTACTTTATTGGGCAATGTATTTTGTTCTACAGTGAGAGAGACAGTTGTTTGGCAACTTCAAACAGATAAATGAATTACAACTCCTGCCTCCCCGCCTTCTTGAACTATTCCTTTTTGTGAGCAAAGACCACAGCCTCCCGTTCTCCAAAACTCTCATGCCAATGAAAGTGCTTGTCAAGAGGTTACAAGAAAGCATAGTCTATAGAAGTTTTGTGAAGTTTTCACATATCTTTTACCCCACGCCCATCATTAGTATTCATCCATCAGTAGAACATTGAACACAATACCAATGTAGAAGAAAGTCTGAAGAATGTTCTGCTGAATCAGTCTGTGCAGGGGTAATCCAGCACCTGCACATTTACCAGGGAAGACTGAGTGGAGACCAGGAGCAATAGTAGTTCAAGTAAGGGGAAGAGAGCTGGGTAGAGCAGCTTGCCGGCTGGTGGAACTCAGTCCTGTCCCTGCTGGTTGCCATGGCAGGACAGCCAGATACTGTCACTTAGGCCTGATGGAACTGGGCCTGATTTTGAGCCCAGTGGTGCACCTGACCTTGCAGGATCAGGCAAGGGAGGAAAGGCTGGCTCCTGAGAGGATTTCAGGTGCTATCCCAAACCGCTGTATGACAACATATGTAGATGTGTTGGCTCCAAGCCCTGAGACATATGTATATGTGGCTCCAAGTCCTGAGTCCACCCCTGAAACCCAAACCCAAACCACTGTGCAATGACATATGTAGAAACGGTGGCTCCAAGTCCTTAGATGTATGTAGACATGGTGGCTCCAAGCCCTGAGATGTATGTAGACATGGTGGCTTCAAGCCCTGACTCTACCCCTGACACCCAAACCACTGTGCAACAATGTATGTAGATGTGGTGGCTGTGAGCCCTGAGACTTATGTAAGCATGGTAGCTCAAAGCCCTGAAACATATGTAGACATGGTGGCTCCAAGCCCTGAGACATAAGCAGATGTGGTGGCTCAAACCCCTGTGATGTAAGTAAACATGGTGGCTAAAAGGCCTGAGAAGTAAGTAGATGTGGTGGCTCAAAGCCCAAAGATGCATGTAAATGTTTTGGCTCCAAGTCCTGAGTCTACCCCTGACACTCAAGGCCAAACCACTGTGCAATGATGTATGTAGGCATGGTAACTCAAAGTTCTGAGACATATGTAGACATGGTTGCTTCAATCCCTGAGATGTATTTAGATGTAGTGGCTCCAAGCCCTGAGATGTAAATAGACATGGTGGCTCTAAGCCCTGAGAAGTAAGTAGATGTGGTGG
>NW_015192403.1:0-43773 GCF_001447785.1 Gekko japonicus | reverse complement strand
GGGGGGGTCATCTCGTGCTTGTGTATAAGTTAAAAGTCTGCACAGCGAAAAATTGTTTGCGGGTATAACATGGGGGAGGGGGGAAATCTTACATTCAGGGTGCAATCGGAAGAAGGTCTACTCAGAAGTAAGCACCATGTGATTAAATGTTACTCCCCGAAAAGTGTCCTCAGGACTGCAGCCTGAATGTTTCTTCTTTTGGGCAAAGGCTGTAAAAAGATATTGGCGCTTCCAAGCTAGTTTTGAAGCGTTTTCGCTCCACACACACCCCGCGGAAAATTGGAGAAAGTAACGCGCGGGTGCCCCCTTTCGGCCAGTTCGGGGAATGCAGCCCAGGCACTCGGCCCGCGGGACGTGCAAAACCTATCTTTTCCCCCGCCGATAGGGCATGGGAAAGGACTAGGGAGGCTACCCGATTTAGGAAACCTAATCCTAACCCCCCACCCCTGCGGCTGAAGGAAGCTTCCGCGAGTCTCTCTGATTACTCGGTCCTCTCCGCCCTCGGCACCGTCTAGAGTCCATGCCGGTCGGGAGCCCCCCCCGAGGACGGACCATGGGGTGGGGGAGACAAGCCATCTTGGGGGAAGGAGACGATTCCAGAGGGTGGCCCGTAGAGCACGGTCTGCTACAAGACTGGCAAAGTGGGCATTTACGGCCTATCCGAGCAAACCGAGCGTGGCCCCCGGAGGACAAGGCATCCGTCGCCCCCTCTTCCTTATCCCTCCCCCGGGGGCTGCTGAACACTGCCCCGTAACACACACCCCGTGGCTTGGGCGAGGGCGGCGTCTGAGAACGGACTGTCGGCCCGGGGGTGAAATCTCCCCTTCCCTTTGCGCGTCCTTAAGGGTGTCCCCGGGGAAAGGGCGGGGGCTTCGTTCCAGGGGATGGGAAATTGTTCCTAGGGTTAGATGAGTTCCGCCGGAAGGAACGGCGAGGGTGGGAGCAAATGGCTCTAGGAAGAGGACGGAGAAGACACGAGTCAGTTTTCTACCGAATGATAATCAAAACGCCTGCCTGCCGGAGGGCATCACCGCTGTCTGCGCTGCTTTCAGACAGGCCAAGTAGCAGGAGAAAGCATCAGAAAACAAAACGATCTGACGTCCATGTCAGCATTAGCACGCACGGATCAGCAATTAACTTGCAACTGATTTCTTAATATTCGCTCGAAACCTTGCCCAGAATGTTGATGCCCGTGGGGAACCGCTGGGGAGGGGAAATCCCATCCCCCCCACCTCCCGTTGGCCCCCACTTCGTCTCCTCTCAGCCCCCAACCTTCCTGCCTTCTTCTAACTCCCTTCTTACAGGCCTTCCCTCCATCCTCATATTCCCCCCCATCACCACCCCCCCCCGCGTTTAGAAAAAGCCCAGTTGTACTCTGAGGCAATGTTCCCTCTAAGCTGTGGAGTCCCATGAGCCAAAATTCGACTTTGTGAGCTACTGGCATTAAAGTTGTGAGCGAGGGATTTGGCTACTGCATAAATTAATTTGCTCTGGAGCCATCCTTCCTGAGCGGAGACAAAAATGGGTGAGCCGGAGGCTAAAAAACTGTGAGCTAGCTCACGCTAACTCAGCTTAGAGGGAACACTGCAGTCTGAGGACATATTCAAAACTAGAGATGATGTTCAGCAAACATACATGTACCTGTGTCAGCGTAGCCTTTCTAAGTAGGGTCAATTTTCTGAGTAAGTTCAGGAAGGATGGCTCCAGAGCAAACTAAATTCTGCAGTAGCCAAATCACTGGCTCACAACTTTAATGTGAGTAGCTCACAAAGTAGAATTTTTGCTCACAAGACTCGAGCTTAGAGGGAGCATTGACCACAAGTAAAATTATATCTCTATCCATCTGTCTGCCTATCAATTATTCTAGTCCAGTAGCAGATGAAGCTGCCTTATACTTAATCAGTATCAACTTCTCTAGTTGATACAAGATCAGAGTTATAGAAACAACCATGGAAACGTTTTGTATATAATGCAATAGATACTATTTCAGGATCATAAGCTTTGATAAGCAGAGAGAAATAAACCTTGGAAAATAAAGGAGACGACACTCACTAAATGGTACATAAGAAACTCAATTTATTTCAGTATAACAATTGATATTTCCTCTTGACACCGTCTTTATATGTACTTGTAATGTAATGTTTGTCTTGTAGCAAAATGTTGAATAAGAGAATTTACTTCTGAGTCATAAGAGAATTTACTTCTGAGGAAGTTTAGGAGCGAAACGAAGACTCAAGCCGGAAGCTTCATTAATATATTGGTATTGTGATTCTCTTAATGTATTGTGATCTGTTTATAATATTGAGATTCTTATGTATGAATTAATAGGTGGTATTTTATTAATTTAGGCACTTTAAAAATTAATTTACACTTTGTATAAAATTTCAGTATAGTATCTATTGCATTATATACAAAACGTTATACTTAATCAGACCATGACTGGTCCATCAAGGTCAGGATTGTCTACTCAGACTGAGAGCAGCTCTCCAGGGTCTCAGGTGGAGGTCTTTCCTGTCATCTGCTGCCTGGTCCTAACTGGAGATGCTGGGGATTGAACACGGGACCTTCTGCGCACACAAGCCACAGCCCCTCATAGCATCTTAGAGAGCAACGAAATTTTCAAGGTCAAAGCTCCCTTCATCAGATACCTTTTTGAAAGCGTTGACTTTTGAAATCTTATAGCCCCGAAATCTTGTTGGTCTCCAAGGTGTTCTTGGACCCATATCTAGCTGTTCTGATGCAGACCAGTGTGGCTACCCTCCTGAAACTATAACTATGGTGTTTCCTTATCCATGTTGCCAATGTTGTTGTTGTTCAGTCATACAGTCGAGTCTGACTCTTCGCGACCCCATGGACCAGTTCACGCCAGGCCTTCCTGTCTTCCGCTGTCCTCTGAAGTTGGCTCAATTTCATGTTCGTTGCATCTATGACATTGTCCAACCATCTCATCCTTTGCCGTCCCCGTCTTCTTTGACCTTCAATCTTTCCCAGCATCAGGGTCTTCTCCAGTGAGTGCTCCCTTCTCATTGGGTGGCCAAGGTATTTGAGCTTCAGTTTCATTATCTGGCCTTCCAGGGAACAGTCAGGGTTGATTTCTTTGAGGATTGACTGATTCGATCTCCTTGCAGTCCAAGGGACTCTCAAGTCTTCTCCAGCACCATAGTTCAAAAGAATCTATTCTTCGGCGCTCGGCCTTCCTTATAGTCCAACTCTCGCAGCCATACATGACTACTGGGAATACCATTGCTTTGACCATGCGGACTTTTGTTGGCAGGGTGATGTCTCTACTTTTTATCATGCTGTTTAGGTTCGCCATCACTTTCCTCCCAAGGAGCAGGCGTCTTTTAATTTCATGACTACTGTCACAGTCTGCAGTGATCTGGGATCCCAGGAACGTGAAGTCTGTCACTACTTCCACAGCTTCCCCTTCTATTTGCCAAGGAGTGATGGGGCCGGATGCCATGATCTTAGTTTTTTTGATGTTGAGCTTCAAGCCCACTTTTGCGCTCTCCTCTTTTACCCTGAGCAAGAGGCTCTTAAGGTCCTCTTCACTTTCTGCCATTAGAGTGGTATCATCTGCATATCTGAGGTTGTTGATCTTTTCCCCAGCAATCTTAATTCCCGCTTGTGATTCATCCAGGCCAGCATTTCGCATGATGTACTCTGCATATATATTAAATAAGCAAGGCGACAATATACATCCTTGTCGTACTCCTTTTCCTATGCTGAACCAATCAGTTGTTCCATATCCGGTTCTAACTGTCGCTTCTTGGCCCTTATACAGGTTTCTCAAGAGACATGTGAGGTGGTCTGGTACTCCCATCTCTTTAAGGCCCTGCCATAGTTTGTTGTGATCCACACAGTCAAAGGCTTTAGCATAGTCAATGAAGCAGAAGTAGATATTTTTCTGGTACTCTCTTGCTTTCTCCATAATCCAGCGAATGTTGGCAATTTGATCTCTAGTTCCTCTACCTCTTCGAAACCCAGCTTGTACTTCTGGTAGTTCTCTATCCACGTACTGTTGAAGCCTAGCTTGTAGGATCTTGAGCATGACCTTGCTAGCGTGTGATATGAGTGCAATTGTGCGATAGTTTGAACATTCCTTGGCATTGCCCTTCTTTGGGATTGGAATGTATACTGACCTTTTCCAATCCTGTGGCCACTGTTGCGTTTTCCAAATTTGCTGGCAAATGGAGTGCAGAACTTTAACAGCATCCTCTTCTAAGACTTTGAATAGCTCAGCTGGGATACCATCACCTCCACTAGCTTTGTTGTTAGCAATGCTTTCTAAGGCCCATTTAACTTCACATTCCAGGATGTCTGGCTCAAGGTCAGTGATTATACCGTCGTGTTTGTCAAGGACATTGAGGTCTTTCTTGTATAGTTCTTCTGTGTATTCTTGCCATCTTTTCCTAATCTCTTCTGCTTCTGTTAGGTCCCTACCGTTTTTGTCCTTTATCATGGCCAGCTTTGCATGGAACGCTCCCTTGATTTCTCCAATTTTCTTGAAGAGATCTCTAGTCCTTCCCATTCTATTGTTTTCTTCTATTACTTTGCACTGTTCATTCAGGAAGGCCTCCTTATCTCTCCTTGCTGTTCTCTGGAAATCTGCGTTCAGTTGGGTAAATCTTTCCTTTTCGCCTTTGCCTTTCGCTTTCCTTCTTTCCTCTGCTATTTGTAAAGCCTCATCAGAAAGCCACTTTGCTTTCTTACATTTCTTTTTCTTTGGGATGGTGGTGATTGCTGCCTCCTGTACGATGTCACGAACCTCTGTCCATAGTTCTTCAGGCACTCTATCTATCAAATCCAGACCCTTGAATCTATTCTTCACCTCTACTGTATATTCATCAGGGATGCGATCTAGGTCAAACCTGAATGGCCTCGTGGTTTTCCCAATTTTCTTCAGTTTAAGTCTGAATTTTGCAATGAGTAGCTCATGATCTGAACCACAGTCAGCTCCAGGTCTTGTTTTTACTGACTGGATAGAGCTTCTCCATCTTTGACTGCAAATTATATAGTCAATCTGATTTCGGTGTTGCCCATCTGGTGATGTCCATGTGTAGAGTCGCCTCTTAGGTTGTTGGAAAAGGGTGTTCGCTATGACCAGTGTGTTCTCTTGACAAAACTCTGTTAACCTTTGCCCTGCTTCATTTTGCTTTCCAAGGCCAAACTTGTCTGTTATTCCAGTTACCTTTTGACTTCCTACTTTAGCATTCCAGTCCCCTATGATGATGAGGACATCATTTTTTGGTGTTAGTTCTAGGAGGTGTTGTAGGTCTTCATAGAACCGGTCCACTTCAGCCTCTTCTGCATCAGTGGTTGGGGCATAGACTTGGATTACTGTGATGTTGAATGGTTTGCCTTGGAATCGGACAGAAATCATTCTGTCATTTTTGAGATTGTATCCCAGTACTGCCTTTTGCACTCTCTTGTTGACTATAAAGGCCACACCATTTTTTCTACGAGATTCCTGGCCACAGTAGTAGATATAATGGTCTTCTGAGTTAAATTCGCCCATTCCTGTCCACTTTAGTTCACTGATTCCTAGGATATCGATGTTCAGTCTTGGCTGCCCCCCCCCCCAATCCCAAAGCATTGCTGGAGGTCAGGGGACCCCTTGGTCGAAAGGCCACCCACCACTGGGAATGGCAATGAAGAAGGGAAATGCAGCCAAACCGCTCTGCCTCAGTTTTCTATCCGCAGGGCTTCTACTGGTGCGAGAGACTCCACTGGCAGAAGAGGAGGAGGAGAGTTGGATTTATACCCCGCCCTTCACTTGGGAGTCTCAGAGCGGCTTACAATCTCCCTTCCCTTCCCCTCCCCACAACAGACACCCTGTGAGGTAGGTGGGGCTGAGAGAGCTGAAGCTGCCTTAGACTGGATCAGGCCATTGGTCCATCAAGGTCAGTGCTGTCCACGGAGACGGGTTCTCCAGGGTCTCAGGCGGAGGTCTTCCACATCACCTACTGCCAGGTCCTTTCAACGGGAGATGCCAGGGACTGAACCTAGCACA
Organism: Gekko japonicus; assembly: GCF_001447785.1. Taxonomy (NCBI): domain Eukaryota; kingdom Metazoa; phylum Chordata; class Lepidosauria; order Squamata; family Gekkonidae; genus Gekko; species Gekko japonicus. The sequence goes on along the minus strand of NW_015192403.1, from coordinate 37,760 downwards.
TTCTGCATGCCAGCAAGAGGCTCTACCACTGAGCCACAGCCCCTCCATCTTATTATTCCAATACCGGTTAGCCCCCTCACCCTTTTTTGCAATTTAAGTGCCAAGGTGACGTCAGATCCAAAATGTCCTCAGCTTACCTTCCTGAACATGTCCCTGAGCCGTTCCTGTCCTCCCCCGTCTCCCTGATGGGAAGAAGCATTCCCATCACAGCTTTCAAGCCAGCGCTGAACCCTTCCGAGATGACTGACGGCTCAAAGACCGCCTGTGAGCTGATGTTCTTGGATGGGGTGGGAGCTTGAAGGGGGCGGGGCGGAGCTGAGGATCCAATGCGCCGTCTAGTCTGATGCAGTTGTGGGCAAAAGATCCTTCATTCCACCTTTATTGAGGGCGCAGGGAAATACATCGCAGCACGGAAACAATCAACACCGAAGGAACACGGAGCCCACAGAAGGGTTACCAGGCCTCCCCCCGCCCCCAATCCCCATGCAGGGTCCCACCCGGGTCTAATCCGGCAGAACAGGTTTCGTGGCTTATCTTTGCTTAGACCTCCAATTGTCTTTCAAAGGCAAATCAGAAGCACGTATGGACCCGATTCAGACTCGGCACTGGGTGTTCAGCTCCCACTGAACTCTCTCTCCCCTCCTCCTTCCAGTCCCAACTCCAATCTGCGCCCTACACGCCTGTGACCTGCCTTCTAGACAGACGGACAATGCAAAGTCTTCGAGACACAGATCTATGGTCCCCCGATGCCCCTTTACTCACCACCCCTTGATGGATCACCACACTAGCTGGCCCCCGTTCCCGTGACTGGCTACAACTGGGGAGTGAAAAGTTGCCACAGGTGTGTGTACTTAGAGCCAGCTGCCAGCAAGAGAGCGTCTCGTAAGGGGAACGAGGCAAGCCAGAGGCTGCTTTCTGTTGCATTCTACTGCAATACAGTTCAAACTAAACCGAGCACAGCACGAAACTGAGGGCTGAGGTGGAAATCTCGGGGCGACGGATGATACTGCGATCCTCTCGGCCCTGCTTACAGAAATTAGGCAGAGTGAGATCCAACGTCAGGCTCAGAGGGTTTAATTTCGAGGCTGGGCCTTAAACGGAAATGCCTGCCAAAGAGGCGTGCGAAGTCGAGCAGCTGCGCAGGTTCAGCAACAGGCAGGGGAGGAAACCGGAGCACAGGACCCATTCCTCTCTCTGTGCCCCCTTCCCTCCTCCGAGCCAAAATGACACCGGATCCGATTACCCTGCCATGACGGAAACAGCACACAACCGCGCCCTGACTCATTGGCATGGGCGTGCGGGGGCCTCGATCCAAGGGCATCCCCTGAACACTGGCTCCGGAGGGTGGCTCAGGGAGCTTTCTGGGGGTTCGGGGTATGTGGTGTGTCATTAGAAGAAGGAGGAAGAAGGAGAAAGAGAAGAAGAGTTGGTTTTATACCCCGCCCTTCACTACCCGAAGGAGTCTCAGAGCGGCTTACCATCTCCTTTCCTTCCTCTCCCCACAACAGACACCCTTTGAGGAAGGTGGGGCTGGGAGAGCTCTGAGAGAGCTGTGACTGACCCAAGACCACCCAGCTGGCTTCATGTGGAGGAGAAGTGGGGAATCAACCCCGGTTCTCCAGATTAAGAGTCCTGCCACTCTTAACCACGACACCACACTGGCTCTATCTGGAAGAGAGAGAACGGGAAGCTGAAGACCAGGAAGCAGCTCTGCAATGTCTCAGTGTCATTGGCGTGAACCAGGAGGCCAAGCCACTGCACAGATTCAGGCAGCAATATTGAGGGGCGGGGGACGACGACCATGTGTGCACGGGAGGGAGAGAAAGCAAGGTTCCAGCCCCAAAGACGACATTTCGGTGGGTTGCACCCGATGGTCTCCCCACCCCTCCCTGCCCACCAAACTGTCCCTCTCCGAGACTGTCAAAACCAAAAGTAGATCTGCACTTCCGGAAGCAAAAGGCTGCTTGGATACCCAACCCCCACCCCACCCTTCCCCAGCCGCTACGTTCATTTGAAGCCCTTGAGACACCCGGTGTCCGTTCAGTGGTCTCCCTCCCTCGTCCTTTGCCTTTTGTCCCCCCAAGACCCTCAACGACAGCACGGCTCTGCCACGGAGCGTGACGTCACTGTGCCGCTGCCGCAAAAAAACCCAATAAACCATCTGTGCTATTTCCAAAGGGACTGAATCCTTCCTCCTGGCCTCTGTGGCAGAGCCATCGGAAAGCAAGTATGTTCTGGCCCTCGGTAAAGACCCCCGCCGATCGAAGCCGTCAAACCCTGCTAGGGGGTCTTAAGAGCACGGCTGGAGCCAAGAAGTTGCAGTTCCTAAGGAGGAGGACTTCGTGTGGCCTCCCAGAGGGCCTGACATCAGTGCGGCCGGCTGCTCGACTCCGAGAGCTGTCGCTGGCGGGGAGGGGTGTAGCCGTTCACATGCCCGTTGAGGAGCCGTTTGCCCAGGCCTCCGTTCAGGATGTCTTGGATGTGCTGTACAATCAGGTTAATGGCCACTGGGGGATGAAAAGAAGGGGGGAAGTTTAGGATGGTATGCACAGAATCCAAATGCCACCCAAGGCACAACGTGCCTCCTAAGTGCCTTGAATGGCACATACGTTCCCCTTCAAGCACATCATCTCCCACATACAACGGATAGCTCAGTCATTCTCTGCTTCTTGATGTCTAACACAGAACTGTAGAAGACCCTTAGACCCAGCAAACAAGTTTGGGGTAGGTGGGGATTATTTACATTGGGGGGAAACAGCCTGAGGCCCAAGGGGTCAACATCCCTCAACATTACATCCCCAGTCTAATCCTCAATATTACATCCGCTCCCCTCAACATTACATACCCAGTCTGATCCTCAACACTGCATCTAGTTTGAAACATTCTATCCCACTGTAACCCACTTTTAGCCTTAAGGGGGAAAATACCCGTGATATTCTAATCATGGATCTCCCAGGTCATCGTCCCATGTCATGTTTGGCAAGACAGCAAGAAAGAGATGCTTTTGCTAATGGGTGTGTGGGGGAAAGGCATGTGTGTATAAGTGAGAGAGATCATTCACACGTCAACACTGTAAGAAAGAGATGCTTTTGCTAATGGGTGTGTGTGTGGGGGAAAGGCGTGTGTGTATGAGTGAGAGAGATCATTCACACATGTCAACACTGTAATCCTGTCTCTGACCTATCTTTTCTAGATGAGCAGTTCTCTGTTTAAAGTGGTACCAGTTTTGTTTTCACTTTTGTCACAGGATACCAAGTACACTGTGTTGTACAGACACCGGTGTAACAAGCCATAGTTTTGCTCTGCAAGGGCTGTAAGCAAACACGATGGCGTGTCCAAGTCCCACACTGTTCCTGCTCGACCTTCCTTCTCTGTGAAGGATCCAGAAGCATCTCTTGCCCAGAATGCTATCTGTAGAGAGGGACCTATCTCAAGATGTCCCCAATGCGGAGGCTGAAAGTGCTCTGTCAATTGCCGTCAAGTCACAGCTGACGTCTGGTGACCCTGTAGGGTTTTACATGCAAGAGACTTTCAGAGGTGGTTTGCCATTGCCTGCCTCTGCGTAGCCACCCTGGACTTCCTTGGTGGTCTCCCGTCCAAGTATTAACCAGGGCTGACCCTGCTTAGCTTCTGAGATCTGACAAGATCTGGACCATCCATAACAGGGAACAAGTTCATCTAATTCCCCACCCATCTCTCCCGCTACTCACCAAGATTATCCACCCCACGGGGGATAATGACATCAGCATACTTCTTGGTCTGCAAGAACCAAAGAGGTCCATGTTAAAGAGGACCGCAAGAGTGGTCATGAATTCACCCTCTCAATTGACCAAGAGTTTTTCTTCGTATCACAATATTAGTGGAATAACTACTGGAAATGCCTTTTCTCGTCTGTTGGCCCTCTGGCAGGACTGGTGCTAGTCCCTGAATGCCCGAGCAAAGAGCCTGAAGAACTGCCCTTTCCTCTGCTCTCGACAGCCGCTTGTAGCTAATGCCAGGAACACTCATAAGGAGTCTGTAGAAATACTCCCCCCGGGAACCCCAAAGCGTGAGCGTTCCTGCCAGTTCTTGCCCCCAGTCCCAAGAGCTGGAGATGAAAGCTAGAGGACACGTGACCCCTGTCAATGGCCCTGAGGATGTTTTCAATACAGTCTCCAGTTTTGGGGCTCAATCGAAAGCAATCTGTGCCAAGCATAATTTATTCAAATACGGCAGTATCCTACCAGCCATGTGCAGGCATGGAGCTTTTTCGCTCCCCGTTGCTGTCAATGGCTGCAGCTCTTTCCAGCTCCCAAGGGGGCAGGATCCGTGCAGAGGAGCAGCTGTGGGGTTTGGCAGGCTGGAGTGAGGAGAGATAAAGGAGGAAGGGATTTTTAAGCTCCCTTTTCTCTCCTTGCTCCAGCCCCGCCCCCCAACCCACACGACTGTTCTTTCATGCAGGTCCTGCAACCCCAGGACTGATCTCTCCAGGAGTCAGACAGAGAGACGGCAGATACTACACCTTTCGCAAATGGGAGCGGGAAGATAACTGCCTTGAATTTAGGGTTGTTGATTTTTAATCGCATTCGCGTCAACCAAGAGTCTTTCACTCAGCTACTGTTAAATTTATATTTCCCAGAGCAGACGTCTCCCTGTTCCATGGTAATCCAGCGCTGCTCGAAGCTGCGACGCTCAAACAGCAGTTCTCTCCACCCCAGCTGTTTCCTGCCACCTCACCTCATACCATCCCTAGCTGGAATCAAAGGATACAGACCGAATGTCCCTCCCCTTCTGTGCCTGCCGGCCTGCGCAGCCCACAAATTTGCAAGCCGGGGCTGACGGACCTGCACGCCGAGCTACTCACAGGCAAGCAGAATTCTTCGAAGGCTGGCTTGACGAAGGAGATATACTGAGTTAAGATCTGCTCGAGGTTCCTGCCCCGCTCGCTGATGTCTCGGAGAACTGCAAGGCGGAAGAGAACCGTGAACAGGTCAGCGATGGCAGTCGCGCTACCACACCGCTCCACAGGGGGGCGAAGTGAGCAGCGTGGGGTCTGTCTTCTCCAGAAAGAGCCTCCATAACCTATCTTCTATCCAGGTCTTCCTCCAAGGAGCTCAGGGCGACATTCTCCCCTGCCCTACTTTATCCTCACAGTAGCCCTGCGAGGGAAGGTTAGGCTGAGAGATCGTGACTGGCTCAGGGTCATCTAATGAGCTTTGTGGCAGAGCGGGGATTTGAACCTGGGTCTGCCCCACTCAAACCACGACGCCAACACAGTGGCTTCCTACAAATACAGTGCGGTTTCTTCCGAAGGTACAGAAATCAGAAGCTGGAAAGAGGCTTCTAGGGGCTGGGACTTCAGGGCTCCACAGGATTCTCCTGCTCTCCCTACAACCCATCTCCCACCCAGCTTTGCACACACCCACCCACATCTCGTTGGGCAAGTCCTTCTGCTTCTCCTTCTCCTAGTCCAGGGGTCTGCAGCTTACACCTCTAGAGCCAAATGTGGCTCAGTGCAGGACAAAATATCATCTTTTAAAAAAATCTTTAAGTTAAGGTGCATGCCAGAATAACCAGTATGTGCAGGGCACGGCAGGCAAAGATTTTTATGGCACCAAAGAAGAAGAAGAGACTGGATTTATACCCCACCCTGGGTATAAAATAACAGGGTTTTTTTCCCCGAGCTTCAAAATTTCCGGAAATTTTACATCTCTAGGACTCTTTAGTTATAAAGAAGTTGCTAAGGAGTCTTGGAGGAATGATGAGTTGGTAGTGAAAGGGAGACGATGCAGAAGGCAGACATGAGATTTATTTCATTTAAAGCAACAGAGACTCCAACCCAGTTTATTCTGTGGACATATCCCACCTTTCCCTTTTGGGGCTCAAGGCATCTTATAATTGATTCCGCTAAAATTAAAGTTGCCAGCAGGCTTGGAGAAAAAAGGTCCTGTCCCTTTAATAGAGGCTTTAAAGTGTGGGAATGAGTAGTTGAATCTTTTCCTGGCGTGGAACATGACAAGGTAAATAATATCCCATTAAAGGGACAGTTTCCTCTGGGCCCTTAGCAACCTTCCCTGTGGTTCTGAGATTACATAAAATAGTCTGTTAAAAACACAAGCTGCTTCCCAACTTTCTTTGAACAAAGGTCTTCATTTATCCTGGTGGTGTTAAAATACGAACGGTTACACAGTAGCGCAGGCTAATTGGCCATTTCGCCCACTGAAAATCACGCCTACTCCTGTCTGCACAGCCTTGGAAGACCTAGGTTCAAATCCTCACTGACATGAAGCGTGCTGGGAGACCTTGGGCCTGTCACTCTCTCAGCCTAGCCTACCTCACAGAGTCGCTGTGAGGATAAAATGGGGAAATGAGAACCGTGGATAGCGCCATGACCTACTTGGGAGAAAGGATGGGATAGAAATGTCTCAGACAGACACGTCCAGATGGAAGATCGCATCTCCCAACTTACCCCTGCGGGAGAGACGGGTGTCTGCATCTGTATCCACGAAGAGTTTCATCTGGAACAGGTCCCGGAGCTCTTGGCTGTAGAAGGCCAGGATGCCTTCAAAAAGCACCACGTCTGCAGGGTAGACGGTCACGGCTTCTTCCTTGCTGTCAACGTACACAAGAAAGAAGCCAATCAGAAATCAGGGGGGGGAAATAACACAACTCCCCCACACGTGGTTCCCTGGGTGTACCGTTTTATGGTGTAATCAAGTTACACACGCTGGAGACTCACTGCATCCGCTGGAGAGCCTCAAGGGGGCCACTAATACTGCAGTCCTAAGTGGGTAATACTCAGAAGTAAGGCCCACTGAGATCTATGGGACTGACTCCCTTGTAAGTGTGCTCAAGGTTGCAGCCCCAAGTCCTTTGCACTGGTACATCTTCAAGGCACACGGGAGAAGCCAGGAACAGAACCTGGGGCCTTCTGCACCCAAAGCAGATGCTCTGCCACTAAGCCACAGCCCCTCCCCCCCTCGCCCTCAATGTCCCGGCATATTTGGCCAGATTCACTGCAAGGACATGTGGAGGGAGAAAACGACTCTGTTCTGTCTGCTCTCGTGGCCGTGTGGTTAAAACCCTGATCTACGGTGTTGGTTCTATTGGCACCACCTGCTTGGTGACTGTGGCGGGCCAAAGACACGCTTTGCCTTCAATCTATATGGCAAGATTTGTGATTCCCCCACTTCTTATTTCTTATTTCACTGCCACAGGAGGTGGTGGTGGCTACAAGCATGGACGGCTTCAAGAGGGAATTGGATAAGCATATGGAACAGAGGTCCCTCAGTGGCTATTAGCCACAAAGTATAGATAGGAACTCTTGGTCTGGGGCAAGGGATGCTCTGTATTCTTGGTGCTTGGGGGGGGGGGCAGCAGTGGGAGGGCTTCTAGTGTCCTGGCCCCACTGCTGGACCTCCTGATGGCCCCTGGTATTTTTGGCCACCGTGTGACAGTGTGTTGGACTGGATGGGCCTTTGGCCTGATCCAACATTGGCTTCTCTTATGTTCTATTTTACATCATGATGTTTCATTCCCCTAAGTTACCACAGAGGACATAGAGAACCTTCTCCAAAAGTGTACGAATGGTGACTTCTTCCCTGGTGGCTTATCTTGGTGTCTTCCCTTCCTGTCCCTTGCAAAAGGCTTGTTTCATCCAAAGAAGCAGGACTCCGTTCCTCGTTTGGGACAGGCCCCGAAGACCTGCAGTCCACACTTGCCCCCTCTCTAAGAAACTGTGATGCTGGCTGGCCAAAGTGGGATGAAGGCCCATCCTTTTGCTGGGCGATTTCCTGTCCACGGAGTGGGATTCAAACGCCCACCTGGAGGGAATCTTTGAAAAGGGTGACCAAGGTTATTAGGGGAGTGGGAAACCTTCCCTGTGAGGAAAGGCTGAAGAGTCTGGGACATGATCGAGGTTTCTAAAATTGTGCATGGGATGGAAAGAGTTGGCAAAGGGAACATTTCCCCTTCTCCCAAAATACTAAAACTCGAGGGCATCCAGCTAAGCTGCTGGATCAGACCAGTGGTCCATCTAGTCCAGCATCCTGTCTCACACAGTGGTCAACCAGTTCCTCTGGAGGTCCAACAACAGGGCATAGAGGCCGAGGCCTTCCACTGATCTTGCCTCCTGGCATTGTCTCTGGACATGGAGGTTCCCTTGTTTGAGGACACTCCAGCTCTGGCTAAGATAGGCTGCGGTCACACGGAGCATTAGCCACGCTACAGAAGTGGAAGATAGGTGGATTTTCCGGGCGCAATCACACCGCCACATCTGGGAAGCGTAGCGCTCCCGTGGCTCACCCGAGGCTTCCCGCCGAAGATCCGGGGCAAAAAACTAGTACCTCCGAGGTACTCGTTTCCGGAAACCGCGGGGCAAGGGCGGGCGTCTGATCGCATTTCCGGTGGCATCCGGCGCCCGCCCATGTCCCCTCGCAAACAGGTAATTTTTTCCTCCAAGGCTCCACGGATGCGCACAAGCACCCAATGGAGCATGCGCACACTTCAGTTTTAAAAAGTTTTTTTAAAAAAACAACCCCGTTTGCCGCCCCGCCCCGCTTCTTTGCCTGTGGTGTGATCGGCACCTCCCCCCTAGCCACGGGACCTCGACGGGACCTCAACCGGATGTCTGATCGCGCAGTCGCGCATTAGTGTGCCTCGGGGCAAACAGCCACGCTCCCCCCCTGCATTTTCCAGCCCGTGTGACCGGGGCCTTAGTCACATTGGTATTCCTGGACCAGAACTGGAAGATGTTCACATTCAACAGCTGGGCATTTGGTTCCCTTTAGTAACCAGGGCTAGTAGCCACGGATAGACCTCTTCTCCATAAATCTCTCTAATTCCTTTTTAAAGCTGTGGATTCCTGTGGCCATCACTGCGTCCACTGGCAGCAAACTCCATATTTTAATCACTCGCCGTGTATAGAAGTATTTCCTTTCATCCATCCTGATCCTGAATCGACTGCCCATCAGAGAGAACGCAACATCCCAATCACAGGGGAGAGGCCCAGATTTACCGAGAGTGGGAGACAAAGTCATAGACAGGTATCTGGACTGTTTTCCCCTCCATGATCTTGCTGAGTGTCTGGACGATCAACTCGTTGTCAAAGGCATCTGCAAGGGAGAAGAAGAAGCAAACAAATTAAAACGGCTCTCAGAATAAGGGACAGGCCTCCCTATGGAGAGATCCCAGGGGAAACAACAGGCCTCTCTCTGGTGCTTCTTGGTGTACGTCTTAAGGTGATGCACAGTGTCCTACGATCCTTGAAAAGATCCTGCTTGTTTCAGTGAGGCTGACCCTGGGACTGCACTCCCTGGATCACATCTGGCTGGCTCCTTTTCTATTGTCCTCAACGGCACTCATAACCAGTCTGGGCAATTAACGCCATTTAGAATGAGCCTTGCGTCATTACACTAAAAACAAACCAATCGGCTAGTCGTTTCATCTAGCGTCCTGCCACATTCCCAGCAACCACCAGAACACTCTCCATCTTGAGTTCGGCAAGTTTTTGGGGCTGTGGCTCTATGGCGGTGTCTCCTGTGGTAGGGGCTAAAGGGTTGGGTGCCTCTCGCCCTCCGCGTCTCCCTTCCTTCCCCGGCCACCGCGGCCCGTCACCTGGGTGGTCGAAGTTGTACTGGCCCTTGAGGGCTTTGGCCTTCTGCTCCGCAGTGAGGACCCGGTAGAAGCTGTCCTGGCTCAGAATCACCACCTGCTTCTGGCGGTGGTCTACTTCGTTCTGCCCCAGCAGTTCAACGATTTTGGCGCAGACGGAGGACTGCAGGAGAGGTGAAGAAAGGACAGAGTGAGCAGCTACACTGGCACCAGAAAGGAAGAACTCTGAACTGCCAAAAGGGGGGGAGGCAAGGCCAAAGGGGGTCCTGGGGCTGTTCGGGGCCCACGACCTACCCCTGCTTAGTGGGGTGGTGGCAAAGTCATCTGGCTGTGCTTCACAGCTCAGTGAAGTTCAGAAGCCAGCGTGTTGTAGGGGCTACTAGACTAGGCTCCAGGAGTACCAGATTTGAGTCCCCGTTCTGCCATGGAAGGATCGCTGGGTGACCTTTGGCCAATCACACATGCTCAGCCTAACCTACCTCATGGGGTTGTGGGGAAGAGACGATGGAAGAAGGGAGAATGTTGTAAGCTACCCTGGATCCCCACTGGGGACAAAAGTGGTTTATAAATAATGTAAACTAACAAATAGAGAAGGCCTTTGCCCCTTCTAGCCCACCAGTCCAGCAACCAAACCACTCTTATGGGTGCTCTTGCCCTAGCTATTAACATCCTGTGCACATCCAGAACACAGGAAGAGCCCTGCTGGACCAGACCATTTAGATCAGCACCCTGCCTCACACAGTGGCCAACCAGTTCCTCTGGAGAAGAAAAGAAGTGGCCAACCAGTTCCTCTGGAGAAGAAGACCCCGAAGGAGTCTCAGCGTGGCTTACAATCTCCTTTCCCTCCCCCTCCGCACAACAGACACCCTGTGAGGTAGGTGGGGCTGAGAGAACTCTTTCGAGAACTGCTTGGGAGAGAACAGCTCTGAGGGAGCTTGTGACTGACCCCAGGTCACACCAGCAGCTGCATGTGGAGGAGTGGGGAACCAAACCCGGTTCTCCCAGATTAGAGTCTGCACAACTTGGCCAACAACCGGGCATAGAGGCCGAGACCTTTCCCTGATGTTGCTTCCTGGCACTGGGACCCAGAGGTTGACTGCCTCTGAATGCGGAGGTTCCGTGCCCTTTTAGAGCCTGTGGCCATCACTACATCCTCCGGCAGCAGATTCCACATTTTAATCACTCACTGTGTAAAGAAGTATTCCCTTTTATCTGACTTGAACTTACTGCCCATCAGCTTCATTGGATGCCCTCGGGTTCTAGTATTTTAGAAGGAGAAAAAGTTCTAGTATCAGAAGAAGTGTGCTTGTACACAAAAGCTTATACCTTGAATTAAACTTTGTTGGCCTTACAGGTGCCACTGGACTCAAACTTTGTTCTAGTATTTTGGAAGAGGAAGACAGACACAGTAGTATAGTGTATCTCTTTCCGTTTCTTGCTGCTTGGAAACACTTCCCTTTTTTCTGTGCTAGTGCACACATGGGGAATGTTTTTTTGGGTTTTTTTAATGTTCCAGAGAATACAAATTTGGCAGGGCTGCAGGGGAGAGAGGGAACAGGAACGCATACAGGAGCTCAATCTGGCTCACAGGCTGTTAGTTGGCCATCCCTGATCTAGAGTCATTGATCTTGGCTTTGCTCTTATCCACATGTTACAGCCCCCACCGCCTTTCGAAAGAGTTGGTCTCTAGTGACTTATAGAAGAGGGTATTGGCAGAACACACACACAAATGCTTATCCACTCGCCTCGCCCACCCCTCTGCCTTCCCATTCTTCACACTGGAAACACCTCATGCTCCTCGAGACAAGTCAAAACCGTGTGACCCTCACCCATCCTGGAATGAAACGTTCCCACTTCTCTCTTCTTTGTTATCCTTCTGCTTCTATCAGCCTGACCGTCTATCAGTATTGATATACCCGCTGTGAGAAACTGTCCAAAAACAGCTCATCTTCTGGGGCATAACCCTTCCTGGTGCTTCATGGACACTTCTTGAGGTCCTTCTTGTCCAGTTCAAGTTTCCATCTTTGGTCCTTGACAACCAGCAGAGAGCGCGACACCAACTTACACCAAAGGGATCCATCTATTCTATAGATATGGCCACACATACGTCAAGCAAGAAACATATTCTGGTCAATATTTGAAGAGGGTGTGTCAGTCACTGCCTGGCAAATGTGAGTATTGTTTTGTTTTTTAAAAAAATAAATTCCATCTGGAAAAGCCACTAGAGTAGATCCAACCATGCAGTGTTCTTCAGAGGGGTGGCAAATTTCACCGCTTCCCTTCTCCCACTCTGATCCTCTTTGCCCCCTGAAATGTCGTTCCAGGGGGGTTAGCAGACTTCCAGAAACAACATAGTAGGGGGTCTGCAATGGGAGGGAGGAATTGGCAAAAATGGCCACCCTCTGCTTAAGAAAACTTGGGGATACTTAAGTTTTCCTAACATGGTTGGATCCAACCCGCTATGTCAAAATATGAGATTCAGGAGTAATCCTGAACAGGTCTATTGAACTATGCTTACTCCCAGGAAATTGTTTTTAGGATTGCACTGTCAGTCACAAGGTGGCTGAGATCTGAGCTTTTCATTCTCTAACTCTTGGTTTCATGAAACCCCACATGTCACATAGAGCTACCTTATATCGTTATCAGACCTTTCATCTATCAAGGTTAGGACTGTCTACTTGTGACCACCAGTGTGTCTCCACAGCCTCAGACAGAGGTCCTTCACCTGTTACCCGATCCTTTCGAACCTGGGACTTTCGGCATGCCCACCAGACACTCCACCACTAAGCCACGGTCCTCAGCTGACCTTGGGCCATGATCATCTCACTAAAAAGAGCCAAAGAACAGACTAGCATGTGCCATGGTGATAGAGGAGACATCCACCCTCACAGTTCACATTTGATGTAGGGGAAATTAGGGAGTTCTTGTAGGCAAGCCTACAAGGCAGAAACTCGGGATCCCTCAGAATTACAGCTCATCTCCAGACCACAGAGATCAGTTCCCCAGGAGAAAATGGATGCTTTGGAGGGTGGACTCTGTGGCACCGTACCCCACTGAGGTCCCTGTCCTCTCCAGGCTCCCATCCCCAAATCTCCAGCAGTTTCCCATCCTGGATCTGGCAACCCTATCCCCCGCACCCCACCAGTGGCCAGGAAGGACCTGGCAACCCCATGTTCTAGCATCCCACCCCAGCAGAGGACAGACGTAGAGAGACAGGGAAAGAAAAAGATCTCCAAGGCAATTCCTAGTTAGCAAAAAAGAAATCACAGGCCCAGGCAGGATGGGAACTCAGTTCTCGATCAGCCACAGTACTTCATCATGTTCAGAATGCCATTTGCTCCCAGTTCCCATATTTCACAAAGGGAAACAGAGATACTTGTGCAATCCTAAACAGAGCTACACCCTTCAATTAAAGTCAATGGTCTTAGGAGAAGCGTTAACTCTTTAGGATTGCACTGTTAATCTTGGGAGTCTCAAAATGCATTTCACCACTGTGAGAGACAGCAGGCTCTGTGCCATGTGCATTTGCCCAAGATGCATTCACTCAGAGATTAACAGTGCAACCCCCGGGCTTAGACGGAAGAAACTGTTAAATTTCTACAGACCCTGGAGAGGTTGTTGTTGCACCCTCAGCTCTAGCTAGCATCATTCTAGTACGGCATTCCCAAGGCCAAATATATGGACAAAACTAAGAAAGCCATTCACTATAGTCAGGCAGCAGAAAACAGGGACTCTTTCTGATGAAGAGAGACTCCTTGGAGAACATGAAAAGTTTTGTGTTCTGAACACTGCTTCTGCCTGGCTCCAGCAAAACGTGCGAGATCCGAACACTCCATTAAAACAAGGAAATAGGACTGGGTTGTCAGGGCTCCCCCAGATAAGTGTCTCAGAGGTCACAGCACCATATTTGATGGGCACCTGACAGAATCCCTTCAAAATGTTATCTCATCACTTCCTCTCCTAGGAGTCTCTGTTTCTTTATAGGTTCTCAGTCACTGAGGGTTGGGTTGGCCTGTCTGGCTGGGTAGAAGATGTCTCCTTTTCTCTGCCCAGGGTCTATCCCTTCAGGGCAGTGTCTCAGGGCTTTCTGTTGAGCTCCGTGGCAATGCCTGTTCAGGCTCCCCATTCCCTGCTTCACAGCCTCTTGATAATTCTCCTCATTACTTGACTGCCCGGCCACAAAAGCAGCCATATTTCCGCGGAGGCTTTCCTCAGGTGAATTCTAAAAGGCCATTTCAGATGCCACCACTTTCAGATGCCACCACTCGAATGATAAAAGGGTTGGAACACTTTCCCTATGAGGAAAGATTAAAGTGCTTGGGGCTCTTTAGCTTGGAGACTGAGGGGTGACATGATTGAGGTTTATAAGATTATGCATGGGACAGAGCAGGTAGGGCAAGAGGTACTTTTCTCCCTTTCTCACAATACAAGAACTCGTGGGCACTCAATGAAATTGCTGAGCGGTCGGGTTAGAACGGATAAAAGGAAGTACTTCTTCACCCAAAGAGTGATTAACACATGGAATTCACTGCCACAGGAGGTAGTGGCGGCTACAAGCATGGACGGCTTCAAGAGGGAATTAGATAAGCATCTGGAGCAGAGGTCCATCAGTGGCTATTAGCCACAAGGTATAGATAGGGGCTTGAAGGTCAAAGAAGACGGGGACGGCAAAGGATGAGATGGTTAGACAGTGTCATCGATGCAACAAACATGAAATTGAGCCAACTTCAGAAGACGGCGGAAGACAGGAGGGCCTGGCGGGAGATGGTCCATGGGGTCGCGGGAGTCGGACTCGACTGTGCGACTGAACAACAACAACAATAGATAGGGGCTCTGGGGCAAGGGATGCTCTGTCTTCTTGGTGCTTGGGGAGGGTCAACAGTGGGAGGTCTTCTAATGTCCTGGATCTCCTGATGGCACCTGGCATTTCTGGCCACTGTGTGACACAGAGTGTTGGGACTGGATGGGCCTTTGGCCTGATCCAACACTGGCGTCTCTTATGTTCTTATGAGGCCACATATGAAACCAAAAGCTTTTGGAGGGTTTATGATAGTGAGGGAGGGGGGAGTGTGTTGTAACACAGTTGCTGAATAAAGAGATTTGTTCTCTCTCTTCACTGGACTTCCGGTTCTGAACTGTACAAAATTCCCATCAGAACTGCCTTAGAACTGTGTATGAGGATAAGCCCCTCCTCTTGTCCTTCTGACAACAGGGGTTTGTTCCCTGTTTTCAAAGGGCCTCCCTGGTGCAGCTGTCTCTTACTGAAGCAACGGTTTCCCATCACGGAGGTGGCCAGCTGTCTCCAGTGACAAGGAAGCTGTGGCTTGTGGTATGTGGCCACCTCCAAAACTCCAGCCCGCTTCCTAGACACAACACTTTGGCAGTCAGATAGAAGGCTGCCGAGAAAAACTAAACAAAACTTCCCTGGCAGGAAAGAAAAAGGGTTTCACATGAATCCTGAGCATTCCCGTTATCAGAAATGTCCAGAAAATAATCCGGAACTGAATTCCAGGTAGAAGTGACAGACATCTACAGCTTTGACTGTCCGTGTATTATCTGCGTGCCACAATACCTAAGATTTTGTATTGAAGAAACATGTTCTGTGGGCAGCAAGCCATGTAGAGATACATTTGCGTCCATATCTAATCCTGGCACAAACGTGCCTAGACCTAGCCAAAGACAAAATGGGATAGACATTAGTGGAATAGTATAGAAGGTAGAGATCTGCAGCTATGAAGCAGAAATCCCCATTTTTGTTGAACCTGTATGTGTTTTTTGAATTTTAACAGCATGTAGCAGGTTCCTCAACAGATGGCTATCGTGAGGGACCTAGCCAAACACAAAATGGCTGCCATAGGGACCAATCACAAATAATTAGGAACTACCAAGACCTAGCCAAATATGAAATAGCTGCTGTAGGGACCAATCACAAATAATTAGGACATACCAAAACCTAGCCAAACACAAAATGGCTGCCACAGGGAACAGTCACAAAATATTAGGAGGTTCCTAGACTTAGCCAAACACAAAATGGCTGCCATGGGGACCAATCACAAAATATTAGGAGGTTCCAAACCAAGCATTGTCTTGTGATGGCGGCAACTATTTACAAATGGGTGCGCCTTGTAGACTCAAACTTTCCTGGGCTCCGAGGCAATGGGGGAAGGCCAAGATTGGCTCCTTGCCTTGAGGAAGAGCTTCCCTGGGAAAGAAGGAAGTGGGCCTGCTGGGGATCACCGGTACAAAATTAATAGAGGGTTAGAGGTCTGCAGCTCCTGCCTGGAATCCCGTTCTGGATTATATTACAGGAAAAGTGGCAGGGAGACAGGGGCATGTGAAAGGCGTATACATTGCTAGGCCATAATGAAACAGTAGGTTGGTAGATCAGATTCTGTAGATCAGATTCTGTAGCGCAGTGGTATCCAGGTGATATTACACCATGCAGGACATTATGCTTCAAGCAATCATCTCTGAACTCCAGGGAAGGAGCAGCAATGGTCCGGCTGCTGCTACTCCTACCAGCCAATCCCTGAACAGTGAGCCAAGCAGGGAATTCTACATGCCAGATTCAACTAGATAAGGATGCCCTGGGTAAAGGGAAACAGCATCAGAATGTTAAGATGCCAGCGCCTCAGAAGCCTGTGCAAGATTTCCATGATTACTAGACATCAGCAGATTTCTAGGAATGCGGGAGGCAAGCCGGCATCTGAACACCTTTCTTGGCCATTGCCTCAATATTCAAAATTGCCGTGTCAGGCCAGCAGCGGCACAAGAACGCGTTATAAGTGCTGGAGAACTGGGGTACAATCCCAAACAGAATTACAGTCTTCTAAACCAACCAACGTCAACAGGCTGAGAAGGGTGTAACTCTGCTTAGGAGGACGGCAGCATGGTGAGATTGTTGAAGTGACCCCTGTTCCGTGCAAATGACACGTGCATATGAGATTATGCACAAATGGCCACCTCCAGATCACCAGCAATCATACTGGCTGAACTGGGAAGTCCCCTGGTTCAGATCAGATCTCCCCTTGTCCGCATGCTCAAAGGGCAGCTCTGTCGCCCGCCACGGCAAGAAAAGATGCTGGTGAGTTCCAGCTGTCCAGCTCTGCCTTACCACCACCCACTTAGGGGGCCTTCAAAAGGAGATGCTGCTTGAAGGGCGGACGAAAGGCATCGAGGACCAGGAAGACCAAGAGCAGAGGGGTGCCAATTTCCAGGTAGGGCCTGGGGATCTCCTGGAATTACAACTGGTCTCCAGGCTACAGAGATCAGCTCCCCTGGAGAAAATGGCTGCTAGACTCTATAGCACTCTACCCCTCTGAGCTCCCTGCCCAGGCTCCACCCACAGATCTTCAGGAATTTCCCAACCCGGAGCTGGCAACCCTGTAAGAGCAAGGGGTTCTCTTTGCTAGGGGGAGAAGAGCTGGGAGTCATGTTACTGCGGTGCAGGGGTCCCCCAGCCTTTTGAGCCTTTGGGCACTTTTGGAATCCTGGAGTGGGCAGCCGGAAAACGGGTGCTGCAGCTGACCTTCAGTCACACAGCAAAGATCTTTGGGCTCTGGTGGCATCTGCTGCCCAAGCAACGTTTTTAAAAACCTGCACAGGCAATCAATCCCCAATGGCCAATCAGAAGCCTTGCCAGGCAAAAGCCCCGCCTGGTCATGCCCACTAAAAAGATTTCAGTGGGTGCCGTGGCACCCTGTTGGGGACCCTTGCTCTAGTGCCGCCCTTGATAGAAGACTGCCAGCGATCAGGATAGGTGAGACAAGTCCATCCAGCCCACTCCCTGCCAAGTCAGTTCACCTAGCTGCCACCAGAAATCAGTGGTGATTCCATTCCGAGAAGGTTTACCCCCCTCTGCTTGATTTAAGATGAGGATTATTTCCCTTACTGAACTGCTATTATTGCAGTGAAATTGATTTTTATTATTTTTTTTGCTTTGGTTTCTTCCTTGGGAAACAAGAGGTATAGGGGTGGGTGGGGCGGCTTTCTTGACATGCCATTTAAACGCGAAGCAGCCTGTCATCACTCAGTGCCACTATGAATAATTGAACTCATTGCGCTCCTGTATCCTGAGTCAGTCCCTAGCAAGGTAACCCTTGTACACTCTGAAAGTGACTCTGGCAGAGGTCTTTCACATCACCTGCTCTCTGATCCTTTAAACTAAATGGTCGGGATTGGACCTGGGACCTCCTGCATGCAGAACAGAGGTTCTACAACCGAGTCATAGCCTTTGCTTAAAATGATCTGGTAAATCTTACAACAACTCTGTAAAGTAAGAAGAAGAGGAGATTGGATTTATATCCCGCCCTTCACTCGGGAGTCTCAGAGCGGCTTACAATCTCCTTTCCCTTCCCCTCCCCACAACAGACACCCTGTGAGGTAGGTGGGGCTGAGAGAGCTCTTTTGAGGACTGCTCTTGAGAGAACAGCTCTAAAAGAACTTGTGACTGAGTGAAGGCCACCCAGCAGCTGCATGTGGAGGAGTGGGAACTCAAACCCAGTTCTCCCGGATTAGATTCCACACTCTTAACCACTACACCAGACTGGCTCAGTATTATTCCCATATTGAAGATGGGGGCCAAAGATGACTGTGTGGTTTGTGGAAGGCCAGTTAAACTGCTTCCATGGAAATTTTTCTTCACTTTGGTGGCCAAACTGGAACATCTGCATCATCTCCTGCTCTAACCCTATACCATGGAGCCACAGCCCCTTATTTAAACTGCCTTATACCAACGAAGCCCCCTCTCTACAGACATAATTTCAAACCAGCACTCTATTTGTAGCAAACGATGGCAACACCTGCGAAGGAGCGACGGAAATATAACAACTTAAAAGAAAACCGGATGACACCGCTTTTCAGAAAATTAAAGAGATGATGACTTACAGCATCTGCGCTCGGCGACAGATCTGGGTTGCGCCAGCCTCCACGCCCACAAACAAACCCATGAACCAAGTCCTTTGCAAGCATACGTGACTGTAATCCATAGCCCTGGAGGGTAAAGGACAGTTCCAGAGCAAATACCTGCCTGCGTAAGAGAGAGGTGACCCACAAGCATTGCTTGCAATCTTCTGGGAATGAATGCAAACCTAGTTCTTGTACGCACAGTCTCGGGATCCCAGGCAGGTACAGGACATCTTGGAGGAGGGACTGAAGCAAACTGGACTTTTCTCTCTCCAGCGATTACCGGAACAGAAAAAGAGAGACTGGGCCACCTTCTGAGCCTCTTCTCCCACCGCCGGCACAGATGGGGTACACGCTAAACTGCCTTGCACTGAATCAGACCAATGGTTTGTCAAGATTAGTATTGCCTCTCCGGGCATTGGCTCTCCAGGGACTCTCCGGTCTTTTCATATCACTTACTCTCTGATCCTTTAAGCCGGGGATTGAACCTGGAACCTTCTGCATGCAAAGCAAGTGCTCTACCACTGTGCCACAGTCCAGGAAGAACGGCAAACACTTTCTGAATGCATTTTTTCCCCCAACCCCACACCCACGATGGCAGCCTTCCAGCCCACCCCACTGCAGTGCAGCTGAGCCTTTCCTCTGTGAACAGGGAGCTCAGGATTGGGCTTACGTCTGGCTGGAAGAGGAAGACACTCAGCCCCATAAGGAGTCTTGGCTGCCGCATGGGCTAAGCCCATCTTTCTCTACCACCTACCACGCCAGCACTGAAAAGAGCACCCCTGCGCGCCCAGTTTGCTCAAAGGCCACACCCACTGACCTAGCAGTTCACCATTCCCAGCCCCCAAAATGTGGGCGCGGACTGCAGGACTCACGCACATGTTCAGAGATACCCTCTCCGTTATGGCTGCATGCGTTCCAAAGCTGACACTGGTATTCAATGGCTCCAGCAACAGATGACGAGGCTGGAGCTCACCTGTAAGGAATACCTGCTGCCCTGAATTCCAGATGTTTGAGAGGTGGGCTGCAGTGTTCCAACCAGTGTTCCCTCTAAGCTGAGTTAGTGTGAGCTAGCTCAGTTTTTAAGCTCCTGGCTCACACATTTTTGTCTTAGCTCAGGAAAGATGGCTCCAGAGCAGGCTAATTTATGCAGTAGCCAAATCGCTCGCTCACAACTTTAATGCCAGGAGCTCACAAAGCAGAATTTTTGCTCACAAGACTCCACAGCTTAGAGGGAGCATTGGTCCCAACTGCAAAGGAAAGAACCTCTGCATTTGCGCCAGCATTATTTTCCCACACCCTGGTACTAAGGCTTGCAAGCAATGCGGAAAATTCCCATGCAGACAGAAGAAGCAAGTGCTGCAGACAGAAAAACATTAAAAAAACAACAACAACACTCTAGCCTAACAATTCCATCTGGCAACAGATGCCCATAGGAAACAATGGGAAAATTCAGGATTTTATTTATTTTCTTTATTTATTTTATTGTATTTATACCCCGCCCTCCCCGCGAACGGGGAGAATAATGCATGCCCTGACCTGGATAGCCCAGGCTAGCCCAATCTCATCAGATCTCAGAAGCCAAGGAGGGTTGGCTCTGGTTTCGTATTTGGATGGGAGACCTCCAAGGAATACCAGGGTTGTGACGCAGAGGCAGGCAATGGCAAACCACCTCAGACTCTCTTGCCTTGACAACCCCACGGGGTCACCAAATGACTTGACGGCACTTTCCACCCCCAGAATAACGGTGACTGGGCATATTTTCTCCCCCCCCCCTGCAAAAGGCAGAAGCACAGAATACAGGAATTAATGCTGAAACTCAAACCTTATTTCAAAATATTTAGCTTTAACGCAAAAGCTAATATAACCCATAGCTGCTATCCCTGCAGTGGACGCTAGGGAGCACTGTAGCAGGCAGAGGGTACTTTACTACAGCCCTACAATACAGTCGTTTTATGATCCTTACACTGAGCAGGGCTGTGAAACTGAAATTAGTTTACGCTATCCCTGCAGTGTAGGTCAGCATCATCCAGTATTATGACATACTTTCAAACAACCAGGCTTTCTTGTTTCTTTTTGGGAAGACATTCAGGCTTGGGGGAACTAGACTGCTGCACAGCCGATCATTAACGCTTTCCCAGGGTTCTGTTCTGAGATCAAAATCCCCAAGACGCTTTGCTAGTCATGAAAGTCTCCGCATTCTTCCTCACCCCCATCCCATTCCCCAGTCCAAGTAGGAAGGCAGAATACCTAATTTCCCCCTTCTGTAAATGAACTAGCCAAGGGGATCCTTATCATTTCATAAGGGGCAAAAAAATGTTGAGGACTGAGATGGGAAGTTGGAATTGAAGGAGGAGAAGAATCAGTTAGCATTGTGAGGGAAAGCGAGAATCCCAGCAGATAAAGGGGAAAAGGAAGCAGTTACTTAAGAGAGCCAGTGTGGCATAATGGTTACAGTGTCCAATTAGGGTCTGGGAAACCCTGGGTTCAAATCCCCACTCCACCATGGAAGCTTGCTGGGTGACCTTGGGCCAATCACACACTCTCAGCCTAACCTACCTCGCAGGGCAGTTGTTGTGAGGATCAAATGGAGGAGGGAAGACCAGTACATGCTGCCCTGAGCTCTGTGGAGTTAAAAACGCACTAGATAAAAGATCAAAAAGGATGGCGGAGCAGAGAAAGATTAAGGAAATCACAGAACTGGAAAAGGAGGCAGAACTCAGATGATAACCCAAGATCTTGGATCCCTGGTTGGAAGGAAGCAGCTTCTAGACATTCAGCGAGACACGGAGCAGTTAAATGCAGTTTCTTTTCCCGGCACAGGATGTCTGCTCTAGGTTAGTCACGAAGCAGCAAGGCCGAAGATTTTACAGTGTGGACTCCATTCGTTGTCATCATACAAACTGGTATATTCTATACCTTTTTTAAAATTTTAAAAGCAAACTATTTAACATAACATGTACTATCCACGGTCTGTTGCCTAGGATAACGCTTCCCCAATTTTGCGATCCGTTTCACGTGCCATCCACCGCCCCCATCTGCCTTTCAGTTCTTACAAAATCGGGAAGGAGGGCACGACACTTCCGGCCATATTTGAGGGGGGCTGATGCTCAGGGTGAAACTGCGCATTATCCTGAAGCTCTGTTTTCTGGATCCTCCGATGTGTTAGGTAAAAAAGGTAAAGGTTCCCTTGCTCGAAAGCCAGTCGAATCCGACTCTAGGGTTGTGGTGCTCATCTCCGTTTCAAAGCCAAAGAGCCAGCGCTGTCCGAAGACGTTTCCATGGTCATGTGGCCGGCATGACTAAACACCAAGGCGCACGGAACGCTGTTACCTTCCCACCAAAGTGGTACCTATTTATCTACTTGCAATGTCTCGCTTTCGAACTGCTAGGTTGGCAGGAGCTGGAACTAGAGACGGGAGCTCACTCCGTCATGCGGCAGCCAGGTCTTGAACTGCTGAACTACTGAGCTTCCACGAACTGCAGTTCAGCGTCTTAACCACTTGAGCCACCGCAGCTCCAATGTGTTACTGCGCCCCAAAGAGCAGCCACAGCAGGGCAACAGAGGGGCAACATGGATCAGGGCTCCTGCTGCTTACCCTTCCCTTCCACACCGTTTCCCTGGTGGAACGTGGCCTTCTCTCTATTTTTCTAATATATGTTTTATTTGTTTTTAAATCCTCATTTACAACAATGAACATCAAAAGTACATTTAGGCATCAGGAGAAACAAAAGACAGGAATCCATGTTGTGCTTAATTCCCCCACTCCCAAGCAACCCAGGACAGCCATCCCCCCCTCTCCCTTCCCCGGTCCCTACCACAGTGAGCAGTGAAGTAGCATACACAGACTAGTGTAAGTAAGTTCTAGATGCCATGCACTGGAAAACACGCCCTCCTGCTTTAAATAGATGCTGATGGGGATCTGAGCTAGTGGGGATGCGGGATAGAAGTATCTCCTTTTGTCTGTCCCGAAGCTATTGATCAACTTCAATGAGTGCCCATGAGTTCTGGCATTGTGGGGCAAGAAGGAAAAGTTCTATCCCCTTCCTGTGCCCCGTGCATAATGTGATAAAACTTCTATCCTGTCCCTCTAGATCAGGGGTGGCCAAACTGTGGCTCGGGAGCCACATGCAGCACTTTCACACATACTGTGTGGTTCCCGGCAGGGCGGCCATGGAAGCCAAGTATCATTAACAAACAGATATTATTGGGCACATAAGTATCATTATCAATATCTGCTTTGACATCTTTTGTTATTATTTTTGGCAGTGTCATTTAATAAAATGCAAATCTGCATATTTTTCCAGTAAAAACATGTAATGTCTGTTCATGGCTTGTGGTTCTCAAACATCTGATGTTTGTTCTATGTGGCTCTTAATGTCAAGGAAGCTTGGCCACCCCTGCTCTATTGCCATCTTTTCTTCTGAATGGAAGAGCCCCAAATCTCAGCCTTCCCCCAAACTATTAATCATTTTACCTGCCCTCTTGTGCACTTTTCCCAGCTCTGCAATATCTTTTCTTGAAACACAATAAGTAGAAGAACTGAACACAGAAGTCCAACTGAGGCGAGACAAGGGCATTACAGTATTGGCTAATAATTCCCAGCACGGCGTCTGCCTTTTTCGTGGCTGTCGACGTTTTCATTGAGCTAACCACTACAACCTCAAGATCTATTTCCTTCCTCAACTAGTAAATTGCGGGTTCAGGCGGGTAGCCGTGTTGGTCTGAAGCTGCAAAACAACGTTTGAGTCCAGTGGCACCTTTAAGACCAACAAAGTTTTGGTCTGAGTATAAGCTTTCATGGGCATGCACACTTCGTCAGATAATCAGTGATGTAGTGATGGCCACAAGCATAGATGGCTGCAAAAAGACAACTTCTTGGAGAAGAGCTCCATCAATGGCTACTAGCCTCTGAAACCCAGTGCTAGGGGGCAACAGCAGGGGTAGGGCCTTTGTGCCCAGTTTGTTAGCTGTCCAGGGGAGCCATCTGGCCACTGTGTGAGATGCCGGCCAAGATGGACTACTGTTCTGGTCTGATTCAGCAGGGCTCATCCTTAGCCATTCCTCAGTTTCCTTCTAATAACCCTATTAGAAAGGTTAGGCTGAGAGAGGCCTGGCCCAAGGTCACCCAGGAAGCTTCCAAGGCAGAGCAGAGATCTGAACCCAGGTCTCGCATTGTAATCGCAACCGACTAGCTGAATCCAAAACGAAACTCCCAGTGTTATGGGGGGTGACGTGGCTGTTAAGTGAGATTTTAAACCGGTGAGACGGAAGTTGTGCCCACGCACCCCATAGCGGGGCCGGGGCTGTTCTGGGTCATCAGGAAAAAAGAATTGGCATCCCCCTATTTTTTAAAAAGTCATTCTAACCCTGGCTTAGCTGCGCTCCAGACACGCGGCGCGCCGGCTCTCACCGCCAGAAGCCGGCCATGCCGGTTGTGGGTCTTCTCTCCCTCGGGCGAGCACGCGGTCGCCTTTGCCCGCCGGCAGCCAGGGGCAGCCGGCCAAACTCCCTTTCCCCGAAGGGGGGTGGGGGCTCGCTTCCTGCCAGCTCGCAGTCAGGGGCCGGCGTGTGCGCCCAGATCGGACGGAGGCGGCGGCACCTGGCTGCCATGTGGCCTCACTTCCCTCGGCTCAGGTCGCCGGCCGGGCAATCCTTCAGGGTCCCTTCACCCTCCGGGGCGCTCCCGGGCAAAGCTGGTGGGCATGGGGAGGAGGGAGAGAGCGAGAGAGGCGTGCGTGTGCCCCAGCACGAGTCACCCTCTCTCCGGCTCCCGCCACGTGGGGAAGGGACCCCAAGCCTTCTTCGGCCAGTGCCGCCAGCTGCTGGGGTTGGGCACAAAGTGAGCCCCGCCCCGCCCTGACAGCCCATCCGGAATCCTCACCCCTGCGGTGCTGCCACTGCCCGCTCCGCGCTTGCCGCCAAGGAGGAGGAGGCGGTGGCGGCTGGTCTGCCATGGCAACGCGCACTCGCCGCTGCCAGGGCTCGAGCGGGGGCGGGGGCGCTTCCCCCCCCGGGGCCCGCCTCTTTCCCCGCCCCCTGCTCGGCCGGCTGGCCGCCCTGCCAAGCCGCGTGGTCCCTGCAGCAGGGACTGCAGCCGGCCTTGCGCCAAAGACCGAGGCGCCGGCACTGGGGACTGGGCCGGAGACGCCCCTGGCTGCGCGCCCGCTCCGGCCCTCAAACCCCCTTCGCCGGCTTGTGTGTGTGTGGGGGATTTCGCACAAAATAAGCGGAGAGCCGTTTTCTGTCCCAGGTTTCTACCGGAGTGAGAAAGGTGACTCCGACTCTCGATTTGCAAGGCAGGAGGAAGGAATCCTCCTGTTTTGAGTTCACCAAGGCGGCTTCGCCCGCTTGCTCCCGGGATTTTGCCATTTGCTTCCCCCAAGGACTGCGCGTGATGTTTGCAGCTGGCGAGTATACACCAGTAGGCTCATCGTTGGAGGGGGTGGGGAAGGGGATTCCACTGCCATCCTAAAGTTATTCCAGTCTAAACCCGTTAAACTTTAGATTGGGGTCGTTCCGCATAGGACTGCACCCTTAGGAGGCTGGGACTGCCAACCGAGGCATGGAAATGCCTTAAGATTTCTGGGCTGTGCCTGTGGGATTTCACCTATAGCAAACCATAAGCGTTTGCCCTCTGAAAGCTGCCATTTTCTCCAGGGGACCTGATCTATGTCCTCTGGAGATCAGTTGGTAATTCCCTGAGAATGCCAGGCCCCACCTGGAAGGTGGCAACCCGAAGTCTTCCTGGTGGTGGACAATGCCATCCAGTCGCACCCAACTTATGGCAAGGCAACCTTGTCAGGTTTCCAAGGCAGGAGACATTCAGAGGTGGTTTGCCATTGCCTGCCTCTGCATAGCCACCCCTGGGTTTCCTTGGTGGTCTCCCATTCAAGTACAAGCCAGGGCCGACCCTGCTTAGCTTCTGAGATCTAACAAGATCGGGCCAGCCTGGGCCATTCGTGTCTGGTGAAGGCTTCCTTCAGTCACATTACTTTGAAAGCATTTACCAAGTCAGGCTCAGTTCTTTTCCCTACGTCTATGAAGCATAGTGTACTGGTTAGAATGTCCAACTAGGACCTGGAGGACCCAGGTTCGAATCCCCCGTCTTCATGAAGCTTGCTGGGTAACCTTGGGCGCTCACTCTTTCTGCCTAATGTATCTCACTGGGCTGTTGTGAGGATGAAAGGGCGGAGGGGAGAAGGATGTATGCTGCCCTGAGCTCCTTGGAGGAAGGGTAGGATGCAAACAAGATATATAATCAATAATAAATATGTGCGAGACCTGTACAGCCTTGCATGGCTGGCCTTCAGATTCTCAAACCTTGTCAAAGTTGTCAGTGATCATCTCTTGGTGGTGGCAGAAAGTGCTGTCAAGTTATGGCTGCTCTGTAGAGTTTTCAAAGCAAGAGATAAACAGAGGTGGCTTGCCACTGCTTTCTCTGGGTAGCAACCCTGACCTTTGGTGGTCTCCCATCCAAGTACGAACCAGGGCCGACTCTGCTTAGTTTCCAAGACCAACAAGATCCGGCTCCTGGGCCATCCAGGTGAGGGCAATTATCTTTTAAGAACCAGGAACTGGAGACATCAGCCACACTCATCAACGTCTCACTTTTACCCCAAGTTTTGGTGAAGGTCAAGTTGGTAGAGAGGCCACGCTTACATTTAACTGCGATGTTTACAGTACCATACCAATGCCTGAAATAAAGCTATCTATGGTAGAGAGGCCACGCTTACATTTAACTGGGATGTTTACAGTACCGAAATAAAGCTATACATGGGCCGGATATCGCGCGGGGAGGCGTGGCTAATTGCCCCGGCGCAGTTTGATCCGCGATTACGCGATCAGATGCACTGGCGGCACAACATGGGTCCTTCCCTCGGTGCCGGCGGGTAATCAAGGGACCAGAGGGGAATGCCGCACACCGGCTTGATCACACCACGGGCGTCTGGAGGCAGCCCGTGGCAAACATTTACTAGTACCTTAGAGGTACTAGTTTTTTAACGCGCATTGTCGGCGGTAAGCCACGGGTGCGCTCCACTTCCCAGATGTTGGGGTGTGATCGCACCCGTATAATTCGCCCACCATCTGTGCCTCTCCCGCGGCAACTTTGCCATGTGACCGGGGCCAAAGATGACAATTGAGGCAGCAAAGATTTTTGGAGAAGATCTATGTATCCCAGATTTGATGGGCTTTATACCATAAAGATGTAACCTGATGCAAGTATACTTGTCAGTAGCTCCTGTTGACCTTACTGAAACTAGGTTGTCTGAATCTCTTGTGTGGCTTTCAAACTGCCATATACCTCCTGGTGGCCAAAAGCAGAATGTTTTTGCCCTACCTGTCATTAAGCTCTTGTGCTATGTCTGCCTCTCTTGAGGAATCCCTTGGTCATGGTCCTACAACGTCTTGCTTCCTGACTTCCCTCCTCATCCTGATGACTTTAATATCAAGTCATTAGGTATGTGTGAGTCACCACAGACTGAACCTCATAGTCATCGCTATTAAAACATTATATTTTTCAGCTGTCTGCTATTGAGCAGTGTCATCCTAAACTGAATCCTACTCAAGTCACTTGCTCAAATGGCCACTCAGTTTTGTACTCCTAGTCCTATTGCCTTCTTCATTCGATATCCTAAACTGAAAGCTTACATGGTTTTCTCTTTCTGTACTCTGTAATCTGCCGGGAGGCTCAATGAGAAACGTGGGCTATAAATAAGCTGCATAAATAAATATGTCAGAGCGAGAGGATTTTTAAATGGATCCTTATTTATAATTTTTATACTTTAGCAAGGTGAAATCACCACAGCTGATATCCTTGTCCATTACAATAAAAAAATCACAGATCCCATGATCTGTGCAAAAACACAGCGAGGAGCATCTGCAGAAAGATATCTTCACAACAGGAGAAAAAGCAATAACTCAACATGAGTACCTGCCCTCAAACACACACCTTGTTCTGGGCAAAAACATAGATAATCATCTGAAGCACATATCCTTATTTTTACACAGACCTCCCCAAAATTCAGCATCAAATTAAGCATGACATCTGTAGATACTGTAGTCCAGGGATGTGAATGTGATTTGACAGTGGGTTTTAAAGAGTTAAAAGTACAGATATTAAGGTTCCATGTTTTTTGTGTGTCACAGGACTCCATGGGGTTGGTTTGTGATCTGAAGACAGGTTTTGCGGGGATCTGAGCAATAAAGCGTGAAGATCCATGAGGTATTACATAGATCCACAGTTGCCTTTTCCTAAGTGTTTTAGGGCAGGTTCTCATGTTGATTTGTTACTGCTTTTTTCCTATTGTAAAAATATCTTTTTGTAGATGCTCCTCACTGTGTGCAAATTATGTACGGAAGTCAACATCCTCCAGAGTCAGTTAGGCCTCCAATAGTTCTTGGGAGGAGCCGAATAGAACCACACATACGTGGTTAGCAGTCAGTTTGCCCACAATATGGTACTAAATTTAGGTAACGCCTGAGAAGAGACTTCCTAAGCCCAGAGACTGCCAACTTCCAGCCCAATGAAGAGTGCAGGAGAACTTGAAAGGCTGCACAATGAGTTGTGTTAGTTTGGCCTGTCTTGATAAAAAGGTATTGTTTGGCTTCTGTTTGTGGATTTTCCTAAGCCCTGGGCACTCCTTCTTCAAGTCTTGAAGTTTGTTGCATATAAAGAGTTACTGCTTTTTTCCTATTGTAAAAATATCTTTTTGTAGATGCTCCTCACTGTGTGCAAATTATGTACGGAAGTCAACATCCTCCAGAGTCAGTTAGGCCTCCAATTGTTCTTGGGAGGAGCCGAATAGAACCACACATACGCGGTTAGCAGTCAGTTTGCCCACAAAATGGTACTAAATTTAGGTAACGCTTGAGAAGAGACTTCCTAAGCCCAGAGACTGCCAACTTCCAGCCCAATGAAGAGTGCTGGAGAACTTGAAAGGTTGCACAATGAGTTGTGTTAGTTTGGCCTGTCTTGATAAAAAGGTATTGTTTGGCTTCTGTTTGTGGATTTTCCTAAGCGCAGGGCACTCTTTCTTCAAAAGTCTGGAAGTTTGTTGGCATATACAGCGCCACTGTGGTGTAGTGGTTAATAGTGTCAGACTAGTATCTAGAAAAACCAGGTTCAAATACCCACTCATGCTGTGGAAGCTCGCTGGATGACCTTGGGCGAGTCACAAACTGTAAGTCCAACTTACCTTACAGGGTTGTTGTGAGGATAAAAAGTATCTAGAAAAACCAGGTTCAAATACCGACTCATGCTGTGGAAGCTCGCTGGATGAACTTGGGCCAGTCACTAACTGTAAGTCCAACTTACCTTACAGGGTTGTTGTGAGGATAAAATGGAGGAGAGGAGAACGATGTAAGCTGCTTTGGGTCCCCATGGGGGAGAAAGACAAGGTGTAAATGAATTAAATAAACACCACAGCCTTCCCAGCCAAAGAAAAAACGGAAGAAACGGTCCTCCACCCCAGAAGGAGAAGAAGAGGAGGAGATTGGATTTATACCCTGCCCTTCATTCGGAGTCTCAGAGTAGCTTACAAACTCCTTTCCCTTCCCCTCCCCACAACAAACAGCCTGTGAGGTAGGTGGGGCTGAGAGAGCTCTGACAGAAACTGCTCTTTTTCAAGAACAGCTGTGCCAGAACTATGGCTTCCCCAAGGTCATCCAGCAGCTGCAAGTGGAGGAGTGGGGAATCAAACCCGGTTCTCCCAGATTAGAGTCCGCACACTTAACCACTACAATACAGGGTGTCATAGATTTGCCCATCTCTCTCCAATTTTTATATATTTCCTTCACTGTTTATTTCCCTGGAATTAAACGCAACCAAATTGGTGACCCATATAAACCAAGCTTGTTATTCCGGTATGGTTCTTGCATCTGTTAAACACCGCTTATTATGATTATGCCAATTTGCTGCTCATCCTCTACCTATATGTACGGCCTGGTAACTTCCATTTCAGTGTATCTGAGGAAGTGTACCTGCACACGAAAACTCATACCTGTCCTTGAATAAAACTTTGCTGGTCTTAAAGCTGCCGCTAGATTCCAACTTTTGTTCTTTTGACCACACGAGTCACTAATTGGCCCGCCCGCTTGCAGAAGCGGCTGCCGATTGGTTGAGGGCGGCGTCCCCTCTGTCTCCCGGTTCCAGAGGCGGGCTCTTTTCTCGCGCGCCTTTGCTTTTTCAAACGGTCGCTTCCGGAAGCTACGGGGTGGGGATGTCTCCGTCATTTCCGGCCGGGCCTAAGCGTACCTGAGGCGCCTTCGTCCACCGGCCCCTACGATGAGTACTATGTTCGCGGACACTGTCCTCATCGTCTTCATCTCGGTGTGCACCGCGCTGCTGGCCGAGGGTGAGCTGAAGGGGCTGGGAAGAGCCAGAGTATGGTTGGGGGTGTTGCCCGTCTAAGCGGTTGCCGGGTGGGTGGGTAGGCAGGCGGGCGGGGCAAGCATGGAACGAAGAGTTTCGGCCTCTCGACGGGCCAGGCTTATTGAGTCTTCCCCAGGATGACAGCTGCTCTCCGGGGAGGTTTGCATTGCAGGGGTTTCGTGTGACGGGTGGTGCAGGGCGAAGCAAGCCGTGGTTGGGGCTCCTCCTCCTTTCCCCTCTGCAGTGGGAGGGAGAAGGACAAGGGTCAGGATCCTAGCGGTGCCTCTCACGAGACTGAAAAGTCACAACCTAGGGATGCCATCCTCCGGGTGGGACCAGGGGATCCCTTGGAATTACAGCCCATCTCCAGAGTGCAGAGAGTGTGCCATTGCACCCCACTGAGGTCCCTGTCCTCCCCAGGATCCACCCCCAAATCTCCAGAAGTTTCCCAACGTGGATCTTGGCAGCCCTTTCCCCATACCCCATTGGTAGTCAGGAGGAACCTGTAACCACACAGGCCTCCATCAGTAGCTTGCTTTGAAGTTCCTGGGATAGGCATCCTAAGGAAAACTTTTTAAAATTCTAAGGGGGTGGGGGATTGTTCATCCTGATACTCAGTATAAGTTGCTACCTATGACAGTGGAACTTCCATGTTCTGAGGAAGCGGGACTCCTTGAGTTCCAGTTGTTAAGGGGGGGTAAGCAGCTGGGGAGAACTTGTGTCTTTTTGTCCTTTTGGAACTGATGAATGTGCCGTATACTTTGGTGCAGCAAGGTGAGTCTTGTGAGGGCATAAATACCATGGGAGTGCCACCTGGAACTGTGTTGATTCCATCTTGGACGTATGAGATCAGCAATTGATTGAGCACCGTTGTTTTAAGTGTCGGATGTTTTTATGATGTTTTATGTGTTTTTAAATATGGCATGGCGAATCACCTTCCCCTTGTTAGCTACCCTGAGCCCACTGGGGAGGGCGGGATACAAATGTGAAAAATAAATAAATAAAATACATTTAGTCTGGCTGGGTCTTACAAACATACATACATACGAATGTATACGAAGCTGCCTGATAACTGAATCGGACCATTGGTCCATCACAGTCAGTATTGTCTACTCATACTGGCAGCAGCTCTCCAGGGTCTCAGGCAGAGGAAAAAGTCTTTTGCATCACCTCCTAAAGGTAAGGTGTGCTGTTCTGTTGCAACCGGCTCATAGAGACCCCATGAAGTTCCACCTCATGGGGTTTTCAAGGCAAGACTCTACACAGTAGCTCCAGTCTTTTGTGGTATCCCATCAAGGTACTGACACTGCTTAGCTTCTGATCCATGATAAGATCAGGCTAGCCTGGGCGCTAGGGCTGCTACCATCATGTACTACATGATCCTTTTAATTGGAGATACTGGTGCTTGAACTTGGGGCCTTCTGCATGCAAAGCAAGCTCCCTACACCTAAGCCATAGCCCCTACCCTTATGAGTGCCTTGGTAGCATCTGCTGCAAGCAGGATGCTGAACTAATTTGGCCTTTTGGCTGATTTCTGAAGCACCTTTTCTATGGCAATGTATTTTTAGGATGCACAGTTGCTTGCATTGCATTAGAAGCACTACTCATGCAACATGCACTATTCCTGCAAACTGCATGGTTTTCTGTGGCCTTCTCCCACTGTCAGCCAGTGATATGAGATCCAAACTAAATGCATGTGTCTGCATTTGGGAGGGGAGGTAATGTTGGTGCTGAGCTCCAACCTAAATAACAGCTTGCTCTTTTCAATTGGTATCGGGGTCTGGGACATGTAGGAGTCATCAAGATGGTCAGTGATCAATTTTCAGCTAAATTATCACTGTAAGGAAGGAACATATTTGCTGTTCTCACTCCAAGTCAAATTCTGTAGGGCAGGGGTTCCCAACATTGTTGAGCCTGCTAACTCTCTGGAATTTTCAGAAAGGATAGTGGAATACTACACAAAATTGCTGCCGTGGGGAAGGAGCTGATGACAGCACAGTAACCCGAGGGTGGTTTCAAACAAAAAATGTTGGGATGTTCCAAGCCAAACTGTTACTACATGTGCTCCATTTCATGTGTATCCTAGACGCGTCTGCGCTCTTGGGTTTGTGACACACCCAGAACTGCAACCAGTTTGAGAGCCAGTTTGGTGTAGTGGTTAAGTGTGCAGACTCTAATCTGGGAGAACCGGGTTTGATTCCCCACTCCTCCACTTGCACCTGCTGATGTGACCTTGGGTCAGTCACAAGCTCTGGCACAGCTGTCCTTGAAAAAGAGCAGTTTGTGTCAGAGTTCTCTCAGCCCCACCCACCTCACAGGGTGTCTGTTGTGGGGAGGGGAAGGGAAAGGAGTTTGTAAGCCGCTCTGAGACTCCAAGTGAAGGGCGGGGTATAAATCCAATCTCTTCTTCTTCAACCAATTTGGAGGAATTAAACTCAGGGTCAGGGGAAAACATCTCCCCACTTCCATAGCCTGCCTGGCTTGGAAATCTGACACGTTTGTGAATTAGTTAGAGCAGAATATGTGGTTTAGTGATTATCTAGATAGTGTGTGAGCTAAAGGTTCCTGTAACAGACTACCTCTAACCACAAAACAGCCAGAGCTTTTCCAAAACAAAGGGAAATTCAGGGGTATAGGAACTGAAATGTACTTAAGCGTAAGAACAGTGAAATGACTGTGTTCAGAAGGACATATGTATGAAGAGTTAAATGAGAGTAAAGAAAGTGAAAGAATGCCAGGCCTCTGACTTAGGATGAATTCTGTGCCAGGCCAGGAGAAATGGCAGAGAGGGATTTAAAGAAGGAGAAAATATGGTTTCTAAGAGAAAAGGAATAAAGAGGAGTTTACCTAATCTCAGTCAGCTGAATTGGGGATGGAATGTTGTCTGTTTCAATGATCCAGAGGTTGAGAGAAGAGTTCTTTAGGCAGAGCTTCCAAAGGTCCTGAGGAAATAAGAAGGTAGGGCAGCAGAGAGATGCTCCTTTCTGAAAAGGAAGCACCCCAGAGTCCCAAAGAAAAAAGGGAGTTAGCAGCCTCTGTGCTAGAAGAGAGGAGAAGAGTGCATAGTTTTGGCTGGCGGACCAGCAATAGAGTTAATAGGAGCCAACACAAAGGAATACCAAATAGATCATTGTAAAGTCCAGGAATTCAGGGTGAGTCCTGGCTTTGACTGAATTAGGAGCAGCTTCGCAGAAAGGTGACAAAACATGATTGTACCCAAACAGGGTGAACGAAAGGGCTGGCAGGGTGGAGGCTTCATCCATGCCCGAGGCAAGGTGGTAGGAGACAGTCAGGCAAGGTCAGTAGAAGGTAATCCAGCACACCTGGCTGCTTGATAATAATTGGATTTTGCACTCAGGAAGACTTGCATTTGCTGACCAAATTTCATTGATAGACCAAGGTGGGTGCCTGGCTTTGCAAGCCCCTGTGGTGGTAGGTAGGCATGCAGGTGTCCCATCAGTGAACCACTCCCCTGCTGCTTGTTTACATAGTCTAAGGAGAGCCTTGACCTCACCTTCTCCATAGCAAGACATTGCTAGCTCCTAAAATGGTTGCCAAGGCAAATTTACCCAGGGTAGAGTCAAGGCAGACAGCACTCATCTAAGGAGGTGAGACCCTGGGAACAGAGCACCCTCTTATGCTGGTGGCATCTGTTGCTAAAGGGGTGCTCCCTGCAGATGCAAAAGTGATTCTTGATATACTTACTGCACTAATGAAAGGCAGGGCTTTGGGGAAGCGACACTCTTTGGCTTCAGCTTCCAAAGAAAAGAGAAGGTTTACTTCCTGCACAGCCAGAGAGAGAAGTTTCCAAGCCCAGAGACTATAAAACATCTTTGTCTACTGCCAAGCCACGAGTGCATGGTTGTGATGCATCTGCCCTGTATGAGCTCTGCACTTTGCTAGTCGGTCAGCTGGAGCTTTTATTGTGCACAATGCAGTTCTGTCTTACGATGATGTGTGTGCTTTATTTCAGGCATAACATGGGTGCTGGTGTATCGAACAGACAAGTACAAGAGGCTGAAAGCAGAGGTGGAGAAGCAGAGTAAAAAACGTAAGTGCTGCTTCCAGATCCAAATCGACAATAAAACTTGCCTTGTCACAGAGCTGCTCGTGCTCTAGACTGTGCATCTTGGGCAGCTATTTAAAATATTTCCACTCCTCTGATCTATACTGGCTTGTCTTGAAGCAGCGGATCCAGTAGCTATATATGGAGGGGGAAGAAGCTCACTCTGTGGTGACCGGTGATTTCCCCTCGAGTCATCCCTTGTAGGCCTTTGTAAGGCAGGACAAGAGGGTCCTGCTGTAACTAAGAATAGTAACAGGGCGAGTCCAACTTTTGCAGGATGGCTGAGGCCACAAGGGTTGTTTCCATGAGTAAAGGATTAATCCAGTCCCATTGGGAGAAAGGCAGGTTAGAGATGATGTAAATAAGTTATACAGGAAGCAGATATTGCTCTTCTTTCTCCCAACTGTGTCTGTAGCACAACAGTTCAAGTGTACAAAGAGAAAATGTTTTAGCATCCTTCAGTCACCACCATAAGATTAAATGGGAATTCCGTTGCGCATAGCAAATCATTTTTAAAGTGTGTTTGCTGGCTTATTGGCCCTTTAAAAAAAAAAGGGGGTGTGAAAATAAAGTGCACTGCTTCTGGTCTGTTGACCTGTTCCTTTTTGGCGAACTTCTGTTGTTTCTACAGTGTTAAATGTGTCACTTTCAGATGTTCACATTGCACATGCATCTTTACTGGTGTTGAAACAAAGCAACTTTGGAGTTGTAGAATATGATCTGTCATTTTTGCCTTAAGTGTTTTCTAAATATTAGGAAAGTAGAGTGCTCACTATATCCAATCACTTTATCAACAGCTTTTCTTTTGCCCTCAGTATTGCCGGTTCTCCTCCCTTCCCCTCTCCCAGTGTGAGCAGAATGCAAGGAGCTGTTTTGGTGTTTTTTTTATGTGAGCTGCTTTGTGCAGTCTTCATGGGGTATCAACTTTCACTGTTGCAGGAAAATGAGACTGTATCTGGAGAAAGTACTGCTGTGGCCAAGGCAGTGTTGTGGACAAAGTGGTGTTGTGTCGAGCCATGCCTGTTCTTTGACCTCTTGAAGAAAGGTTGCTGAGTTCATACCAGCCTTACCTAATCCTTGCTTACGTAGCTGGAAGTCTAAGCACAAACCCCTAGGGGGGAATGACTGAAAACGAGGCATGCTTGCTTATAAGTCACAGGAACAGTTTTACTGTAGGTTCAGCTACAAAATAAAGCAGCTGTTCTTCACTCTTTGACCTCCATTACTGAGTCTGCCATCAAAACTAATCTGGGAGAACTGGGTTTGATTCCCCACTCTTCCACATCCAGCTGCTGGTGTGACCTTGGGTCAGTTACAAGTTCTTTCAGAGCTGTTCTCTCAGGAGCAGTTTTCGAAAGAGCTCTCTCAGCCTCACCTACCTCACAGGGTGTCTGTTGTGGGAGGGAGAAGGAAAGGAGATTGTACGCCACTCTGAGGCCTTGGAGGTACTAGTTTTTTAAGGCGCATTGTCGGCGGTAAGCTACCGGTGCGCTCTACTTCCCAGATGTTGGGGTGTGATCACGCCCGGGATAATCCACCCACCATCTGTGCCTCTCCCACGGCAACTTTGCCGTGTGACCAGGGCCTGAGACTCCTTTCGATAGTGAAGGGTGGGGTATAAATCCAATTTCTTCTTCTAACTGGCCAGTGTTGCATTGCAAAACTGTGATGTATGGGACTGTATAGACCCTGTACACTAGGGGTCCCCAAGCTTCTTTGAGCCAGCAGACACCTTTGGAATTCTGACACATAGGCACAGAGTGGCTGCCACAAATGGCTGTTGCAAGAAGTGGAGTCAGCCACTGAATGACTGCCGCAGCTTACCCACAGTCACACAGTCCTTTTGCTGTGTTGGCAGCTGCTGCCAAAGTAGCATGTTTAAAAATCTTCACAGCTGATGTAATTTCCAATAGCTGATCAAAAGCCTTCCTTGGCAAAAAAAAAAAAACCCCACAGCCCTGCCCACTTTCTAAAAACACTTGGAGGGTGCCAGGGAAGGTATCGGTGGGCACCAGAGCGCCCTCCCCAGGCACTATGTTGAGGATCCCTGCTATACGCCGTGACCTAGCAAGCTTGCTCTGGAAGCCACTGGCTCTACCCTGTTTTAGCCCTTGTGGCATATCCTGCATGGAACATTAGAACTTGTCCACTGAACCACTTCCACAACGAAAATTTTGCAAGCTTTTCAAGCTTATCTAGATTCCAGCAAGGATCCAGATTGTGCCATTCTGCTGGGATAACCACATACAAAAACTGGGCTTAAGCAAAAAACATTTGCACACATTCTTAGTTGTTAAACTAAGTATCCTGCTTATTAATTGATTTATTTAGTAAAACATTTATATCCCGCCTGTCCTCTTGACTCAAGGCGGCTTACAATAATAGTGAAAGCATCTCTAACTAAAACCCAAAAGAGAATAACACTTCTGAATCCCCGCCGTATCCCTCCATGCCAAGAATTTGCAGGCTTTTATAATGCAGCCAGTCTGATGTGTTAAGTGTATCCATTCGTCTGTATTGCTGTATAGAATTTGTCTAGCATATTATGTGACAGAGTGGTCCTGGTTGGAATAGCAGTTCAACAAAAGTTGGTGTTGTGGCTTTTTAGCCAGAGTTTATGGTCTGCAGTGAACCTGGTGTTCCAAGTAGGCTTTGCCTTCTGCTAGCCGCACCGCTCTAACCTTGGGAGAAATAAACAAGCCTTCTCTTCCTCTCACCCCTTGCCAGTAATTGCAGCTCTCCTTCTATGTGCCTGTTGTCATATTTATATAAATGCTCGAGCTCTGGGAGAAAAGAGGAGGAGGCGGCGGCGGCGGCTGGGGTTTTTTTGTTTCTAAACAACTCACTGTGGTGTCTGATCTTTTCAGTGGAAAAAAAGAAGGAAACAATAACTGAATCGGCTGGCCGGCAGCAGAAGAAGAAAATAGGTAACATGATGGGGCTGCAGTGTGTTATGTGTGCGTGTGCACAGTTTAGGGGGGAGAGGTGCTTCTCATATTTTTTTAATATACACGCACACCCACAAAACGTTTATTGGCATTGAAAGCACAAAACGTCATGGAAATACAGCAAAATACTAAGATGCATCAGTGACTTACACTTGGCTGTTCAAGCCTCGTCTTCTGACTGCATTATATAAAATTTTTGCAACAGCCTCCATTATTTCGCAATTAGAATTAAACAGAAGAAAGTGAACAATTGTGTCATCAGAATGCCAGCTCTTACCCTCTAGAAATGGAGTAATAAAACAAGATCGAATATCCCTGTAAAGGGGGCAATGAAGTATGGTGTGTATAGTGGACTGGATTCTATATCTTTTAGATAACAAGGACAAAGTCTGTCTACAGATGGTATCTGGCGGTACCTCCCTAAAAGCACCTCCGATGGCAGAACATTAGAGTGTGCAAGCATGTATGCTCTGCGATGATGTGGGGCTGTTAACAGATATTTTGCAGTAGAGCCCATGTCAAAAGTCCCCAGCCTACTTGGGGAGCATCTGCTGGCTCTGCGTTCCCTAAGTTCTTGCCTTTCGACATCAAGAAATCTTTGTTTGATAATAGCATAGGCTTGTTTATCTGAAAAGGGGGCTAAATAATCCAGGGATATTCGCATTGTAGAGAGTTTCTCTTCTACATATCTGAGCCATGGAGAGAGATGGGACTCGGTTAGCATGTGAGTAATAATACGTTTAGCTTTACCATGGCAATGAAGTTTAAGTTAAAACTGAGTCGTTATCAGCCATGCTCTGGTCGATAGAAGCCTTTGATTGGTTTCTAAGCATAAAGCTGCATCAGCAACACACGAGGGAAGTCCAAGAATTTTCC
>NW_015192402.1:0-476 GCF_001447785.1 Gekko japonicus | reverse complement strand
GGAGGCAGAGCCAACCACAAAACGCCAGGAAGTGAGGTCGTGCATGACTAATATTCCAGGAAGAGACGAAGAAAAGAAGAGATTGGATTTATACCCCGCCCTTCACTTGGGAGTCTCAGAGCGGCTTACAAACTCCTTTCCCTTCCCCTCCCCACAACAGACACCCTGTGAGGTGGGTGGGGCTGAGAGAGCTCTGACACAAACGGCTCTTTTTCAAGGACAGCTGTGCCAGAGCATGTGACTGAACCAAGGTCACATCAGCAGGTGCAAGTGGAGGAGTGGGGAATCAAACCCGGTAGTCCCAGATTAGAGTCCGCACACTTAACCACTACACCAAACTGGCTCTCCAACAGGAAGAAACTGTTTTTAACAGAGCGCCTTTTAAAATGAACAGACTTCTAAGAAACATTTTCTTGCATACACGCAGTTTACCCTCAGTCACGCAGCGAAGATCCTTGTGCCGTGGGGGCAGCTGC
>NW_015192401.1:0-469 GCF_001447785.1 Gekko japonicus | reverse complement strand
TCAGCTTAGAGGGAACACTGGATATGAGATACGTACCAATGTTCCCTCTAAGCTGTTTAGTCATGCTGGCCACATGACCACGGAAACGTCTTCGGACAGTGCTGGCTCTTTGGCTTTGAAACGGAGATGAGCACCGCAACCCTAGAGTCGGATTCGACTGGCTTTCGAGCCAGGGAACCTTGACCTTTTTACTAACCTTAATGCCAGTAGCTCACAAAGTAGAATCTTTGCTCACGAGACTCCACAGCTTAGAGGGAGCTTTGCGTAGGAGCGCCCCTGAATACCATCAGTACATTGGTAAACAAAGCTAATATTACCCCAAACGCCAGTCAGTCTCTGGTTGCTTTCTCCCCCAAAGCCTTGCCCCTGGAATGCCCTCGCCTCTTGGCAAAGTGGTGGAGGGCAGGGCAACGTGAGATCTGGCCTCTCTGGGGCTGGGGCTCATGGTGTGGAGTCACGGTGGAGAAGC
>NW_015192400.1:0-355 GCF_001447785.1 Gekko japonicus | reverse complement strand
TTTTTTTAAAGGAAATTTGTGGTTATTTGGGGTGCACCCTGGATCCCTGTTATGTATTGTGTAATGTATGCCAGAGCTTCAGTCAAGGCTCCGTAGAAGCCTGGTATCCTAAAATGCACATTCTGATGGGCTACTTTGCAGAGTGGGCCAATCAGAGCTTAGGAATGGTTTGGAGGGAACACCAACATAACACGCTGTTATGTACGAACTATGATTGGTTTGTAATGTTCTAGGGGGTGTGGTTATCTAAGCCCGGAAAGTTTAAAAAGAGCTGGTTCTGTGTTGCTGTTCTGTTGTTGACTATTATCGTTGAATAAAGCTGAATTACTTGTTAAGAGCTGCCTAAAGACTGATA
>NW_015192399.1:0-461 GCF_001447785.1 Gekko japonicus | reverse complement strand
CCAATGAAATATTCCTTAAGTTAAAAGCACCTTTTTCCTTTTTTGTCCACACAGCCCCAGGTGGGAAGGCAGCCATTGACCGTGTGCTCGCCCAGAGAGGTACAGACAGCTGCAAGGTAATGGATACTCTGTAGCAAGCTAGAACCCCTAAGCTAAAGAGCCTGACCTATATTTTAGCATCTGATAGGGCATGTATAGAAAGAGGGACAGAGGATTTTCATTTTACCTATTTCTTTTGAAATCCCTTGCTCAATTTGGTGCTGTGCTAAAAGTATGCTTTTAGACATTTTCTTTTTAATAAATACTTGATAACTTTTGAGGCTGGCAGTGGTTCTCTGTACCACATAGAACTCCACCATCTCAGACATGGTATTTTAAAAGGAGCATCTGTTGGAAGACAGGCAATTGGAAAGTGGCTATTCCTCCAGAGATGCACAAGGCAGTAAACAGTTCCTGTGGTG
>NW_015192398.1:0-497 GCF_001447785.1 Gekko japonicus | reverse complement strand
GTTTCTAACCTGGAAGAAATTGATCCCCCCCTACCCAGACTTGAGTTAACGTCCCCAGAAGTGAACAAGTAGGGATGGTCATGAATTGGCTCACAAAGTAAAGTATGTCATGAATTTTGGTGGGTTTGTTGTTTGTAAAGCGATGTTCGTGGAAGGGAGACCGGCAGGAACATTTCCCAAACTTTGGTACTGTTCATCATAGTTCATGAACGGATACATTTCCAGACAGACTGTCTCCACTCAATTGACCTTTTTACAAAACTCCAAAAAGGGGGGTGGAATTCTCCAGCCTTGGAAACACGAATAGGAGCCCTCCAAAGCTTGACAGGCACTGCTGGCTGTCAGTAACAGAGTTCCTATTCTGCTCTTTGGGATCACAGTGCTACATATCAGAAGAAGGCTGGATGATAAATTGAACTCCCTCTTACCTAATAAAGATAGTCTTCTATCACTTATGGCCTGTTGAGAGCTAGACTGCCTCTGAAGGGGGAAGTCCC
>NW_015192397.1:0-489 GCF_001447785.1 Gekko japonicus | reverse complement strand
CTATACCATCCCACATCCCATAAAGGAATATAGAGAATACAGATTTGCAGGGATTGAAAACAAAATTTTGTCATTTATTACCTGTGTCCATTTGACTCCCATAATCTCTCAGCGTTACAGTTATGTTCAAAAGGAGACTACTAATACCTTTCTAACTTTTTATTTGCTTTAAAAATGATTCATCCCTTGGTGCTTGGGGGGGGGGTCAACGGGCTTCTAATGTCCTGGCCCCACTGGTGGACCTCCTGATGGCACCTGGTATTTCTGGCCACTGTGTGATACAGAGTGTTGGACTGGATGGGCCTTTGGCCTGATCCAACATTGGCATCTCTTATGTTCTTATGTTCTCTAGTTGGAGCGTGTATTGCTGTTCTTCCAAAGGGCAGCAGTTCAGGTAACTGGTCACATATCTGTCTGCAACAAGCTCTTCCTGTCTACATTTTTCTTTTTGCACAATATAGATACAGACAGGGGTCGTTTCGTAGAAAA
>NW_015192396.1:0-468 GCF_001447785.1 Gekko japonicus | reverse complement strand
ACTTTTCTTTCAAGTTCAAGTTTTGTTAGCACGCCAGAGGGTTTAACCACATCAGCTGTTTGTTTTTTTTTGTTCTCACCGGGTGAGAGTTAGGTTGTGTCCAGTGTTCCCTCTAAGCTGAGTTAGTGTGAGCTAGCTCACAGTTTTTTAGCCTCCGGCTCACACACTGTTGTCTCGGCTCAGAGAGGAGGGCTCCAGAGCAAACTAATTTATGCAGAAGCCAAATCGCTGGCTCACCACTTCAGTGCCAGGAGCTCACAAAGTAGAGTTTTTGCTCACGAGACTCCACAGCTTAGAGGAAACACTGGTTGTGACTGCGTTTTTATTCAGACTGAGGCAAGAGGTGGATCTGGATTGACTGATTGATTTGACTACTTCATTGATACTGGAAGGGCTTTGGCCAAGTCCACCTTCTCCTCCAGTGGGAACCCAAAGCAGCCAACATCATTCTCCTCTCCTCCATTTTAT
>NW_015192395.1:0-446 GCF_001447785.1 Gekko japonicus | reverse complement strand
TGCTGCTCCCTCGGCGGAGCATCCATCCCATACGCTGGCTCCCTCCACACTGACAGCAAGATGACGGCTGCCAGCTCTGTGCAAGTGCTGGGGGAAGGTTAACAAAGCACAGTAGATTTGGTGGGCTGGATGTCTGGGTGTGATTGGACTGGTCGCTGGGGTGTGTGTGTTTGAATTATGTATAATATGGGAACTGGCGCCAAGGAAGTCACTTCTGACACAGACTCATCTATGCTTGAAACCTCTTTACCTCTCAATAAACAAATCACTGCCAAGAGACTGTTGTTGGGAGTGAGTTCCTTCAAGACTTGACAACTTGAAATACTGCAGTGTTTTTGGTAGAAAACTCCAAGATACATTATCGAAGGCTTTTTCAGCATCTAAAAGCAGAAAGGCTGTTTTTTCACCCTTATGCTTTGTTCTATTGCATCAACAACAAAATGAAC
>NW_015192394.1:0-466 GCF_001447785.1 Gekko japonicus | reverse complement strand
ATTTGACAGCCGATTAATGAAGTTGTAGGAAAAAAACAGAATCATCACTTTTTAATGACTAGTAAAGTATTGAATATAGCCTTTTTAATCTTGCCTGAGTAGTTAAGAAGCATTGTCGGATATAATCAACACACAGTTTTCCCTCTAAGCTGAATTAGTGTGAGCTAGCTCACAGTTTTTTAGCCTCCGGCTCACACATTTTTGTCTTAGCTCAGGAAGGATGGTGCCAGAGCAAACTAATTCATGCAACAGCTAAATTGCTCGCTCATAACTTTAATGCAGTAGTTCACAAAGCAGAATGTTTGCTCACAAGACTCCACAGCTTAGAGGGAACATTGGAAGGATATAGGTGATATTTATTTGTGTGTTTGTATTGTGTTTCCCAAGCCTTTTAAAGCATTCTAAGACACTTATTCGAAATCTGATTAGCTTTAAAACTCATTTATTCAATCACGCTTGAGAAATG
>NW_015192393.1:0-373 GCF_001447785.1 Gekko japonicus | reverse complement strand
CAGCAGTGGAGGGCAATTTAGGCAGATCCCACCTGTGAGATATGGGTCCCTCCTGCTTGGGATGATATTAACCCACTCTCTGGCAGATTCCATGGCCTATATATCACAATTCCACCACAGGCCTCTAAATACCCCTGAATAGCCATCCCAAGAGGGAATCTCTTAGAAGCTGTAACAAGAAGGGGGAATTTGAAGACATTCCTCACATAACACACTCTTGTGCAAGTGGACCCACCTTCATGAATGGAATTTTAGATGTTCTGTATCCCCCCGGGGGGTGGGTAAACCCCTGCCCAAGAGGCCAGTTACCGACACCAGCAAATCGGGCTGGATTATGAAGAAAGCAAAGGAGTATCAGAAAAACATCTACTTC
>NW_015192392.1:0-424 GCF_001447785.1 Gekko japonicus | reverse complement strand
CTCCACAGCTTAGAGGGCGCATTGGTTCCTCATCCCCCTTTCCCCATTGTTTGGTTCCCACATCCGGTAACGAGCACCCAGCCCGTGTTCCCTCTAAGCTTGAGTTAGTGTGAGCTGGATCACAGTCTTTTAGCCTCCGGCTCACACACTCTTGTCTTAGCTCAGGAAGGGATAGCTCCAGAGCAAACTGATGTATGCAGCAGCCAAATCACTCGCTCACAACTTTAATGCCAGTAGCTCACAAAGTAGAATTTTTGCCCACAAGACTCCGCAGCTTAGAAGTGAGCTTTGCACCCGAACCATATCCAGAGTGCCAAGAGGATTATTGTGTCCTGAAGGCTCAACCGGCTGCTGATGGAGAGAATGAATGAGACGGAGATGCGTTCTTGCTAGT
The DNA here is from genome assembly GCF_001447785.1 of Gekko japonicus. Classification (NCBI taxonomy): domain Eukaryota; kingdom Metazoa; phylum Chordata; class Lepidosauria; order Squamata; family Gekkonidae; genus Gekko; species Gekko japonicus. The sequence continues at coordinate 30 of NW_015192392.1, read as the reverse complement.
TGGAGGGCAGCTCCTCCTTCAGTTCTCAGC
>NW_015192391.1:0-484 GCF_001447785.1 Gekko japonicus | reverse complement strand
TCTTCTTCTTCTTCTTCTCAGCCTAACCTACCCACCTTGCAAGGTTGTTGTGAAGATAAACTGGGGATGGTCGAGCCACGTATGCTGCCCCAAGAGGAAGGGGAGAATAAAAATGAACTAGATAGATAGACTGGCCCTCACCTGGATAGCCTAGGCTAGCCCAGTCTTGTCTGGTCCCAGAAGCTAAGCGGGATCAGCCCTGGTTAGTATCTGTATGGGAGACCAACAAGGAATACCAGGGTCATTATGCAGAGGCAGGCAGTGGCAAACCACCTCTGAATGTCTCTTGCCTTGAAAACCCTACGGGGTCACCATAGGTTGGCTAGGACTTGACAGCAAAAAAGAAAAAGAAAAAGATAAACTGTGCTCTAACACGACATATTTGGAGACCTTCCACATCACCCTGGCTTTTATTTTCCTTGTGATGCCGCAGAAAGGGAGAGTCGATGACAACCTTACAGTCTGCAATATCGGCTTTTTTTTT
>NW_015192390.1:0-444 GCF_001447785.1 Gekko japonicus | reverse complement strand
TTACAAGTGCACTAATTTTCTAATAGGTATTGTTTTTCGAATTATGGTTTCGAATTATGGTGCTGGAGAAGACTCTTGAGAGTCCCTTGGACTGCAAGATGTCATAAGATCATATCCCGCAACCACATAAAGACTAACACCCATAATAAGTACTATTAACAACTAATCAATAGAAACGTACTATCAACTGGTAACATTAAGTAACTATGTTCAACAAATAGCAATTGTAACATGTATTAAATTGGAGATACTCAGTTTGTAATAAACCAATGCAATGAACATGAAATTAAGCAAACTCCAGAGGACGATGGAAGACAGGAGGGCCTGGCATGATGTGGTCCATGGGGTCGCAAAGAGCCGGACGCAACTGTGCAACTGAACAACAAAAATTGTTTTTCCCCTGTATGAGGAATTTGATTTTGAATTAATGTTGTATGCTGCATA
>NW_015192389.1:0-554 GCF_001447785.1 Gekko japonicus | reverse complement strand
GGAAATACGTTTGCCATTAAAACTGGCAGAAATGGGAAGATGAATTTTGTAACCACAGCTAATAACTTTAACAATGCATTTAACAAACTGACAAACTGAAGTCTGTCGGAAAGAAAGTTAAAAAGAAAAAGCAAGAAAAGAAGAAGAAGAAGAGATTGGATTTATACCCCGCCCTTCACTTGGAGTCTCAGAGCGGCTTACAAACTCCTTTCCCTTCCCCTCCCCACAACAGACACCCTGTGAGGTGGGTGGGGCTGAGAGAACTCTGACACAAACTGCTCTTTTTCAAGGACAGCTGTGCCAGAGCTTGTGACTGACCCAAGGTCACATCAGCAGGTGCAAGTGGAGGAGTGGGGATTCCAACCTGGTTCTCCCAGATTAGAGTCCACGCACTTAACCACTACACCAAACTGGCTATACGAAAGAAACTATAGGAGCAGCCTGGGCAATTTTGCTGTGTCAAGAGGAGGCAGAAGATGCCTAAGGTCTCTGATGAATGGAACGCTGACTCTTGAAAGTTCATACCCCGCCCCCATTTTGTTGGTCTCTGAGGT
>NW_015192388.1:0-481 GCF_001447785.1 Gekko japonicus | reverse complement strand
TTTTTCCTTCCCCCTTGCTTCCTCCCTAGAGGAAGAGAGCCTACGCATTGCAGCAGCAGCCCCAGAGGAGGAAGCAGGAGGGCGCTTTTCTCTGTTTGTGCACATGCACTCTCTTTTTCCTTCCCCCTTGCTTCCTCCCTAAAGGAGGAAGAGAGCCTATGCATTGCAGCAGCAGCCCCAGAGAAGGAAGCAGGAGGGAGCTTTTCTCTGCTGCACACACATACGCTCTCTTTTTCCTTACCCCTCACTACCCTAAAGGAGAAAGAGAGCCTAGCAGCAGCAGCCCCAGAGGAGGAAGCAGGAGGAAGCTTTTTTTCTACTGCGTGCACATGCACTCTCTTTTTCCTTCCCTCTCACTTTCCTAAGGAAGAAGAGAGGCTTTGGCAACACAGCAGCAGTAATGGCCGGAAGATGCAAGTACTTGCTTGCAGGCCGTATACCAGTCCAGCTTGCGGGCCGCATGTTTGACACTCTTGATCTA
>NW_015192387.1:0-467 GCF_001447785.1 Gekko japonicus | reverse complement strand
GGATACCAACAAAAAGTCAGCTTATATTTACCATGAACTGACCTGAATAGTCCAGGTTAGCCTGATCTTGTCAGATCTCGGAAGCTAAGCAGGGTGAGCCCCTGCAGAAGGGTGAATTCCAGGGAATATCAGGGTCATGATGCAGAGCCAGGCAATGGCAAATCACCACTGAATATCTCCTCCCTTGAAAACCCCACAGGGTCACCATAAGTCAGCTGTGACTTTTTTATATAATCTTTATTGCTTTTATTTCTACATCCTACACACTATAACCTAAAATACAGAGTATTTTGATCTTTTGATATTTCCCTAATACTTAAGATTACAGTATAATAGCTTTGTAGAGATAAAGTATATAGAGAAAGTAAAATTAAATAGAATGACAGAAATGTGCATTATTACGCATAAAATACAAAAGAGATTCTCAGATCTTCATTAAGTTGCTTTCTTTCCTTTACGTTTCTTCT
>NW_015192386.1:0-456 GCF_001447785.1 Gekko japonicus | reverse complement strand
AACTCTGCATCATCCTCTCTATATGACAGCCCTTCAAGAGCTGAAGTGTGATCCCAACCAAGATGTATCATCATAATATTTATACCTTTTTAAAAATATCCATTTATGCTGCTATCTGTCACAACATCCAGTGGCAATGAGTTCCACAGTTAAGAACATAAGAAGAGCTCTGCTGGATCAGACCAATAATCTATCTAGTCCAGCACCCTGTCTCATCCAATGGCCAGCCAGTTCCTCTGGAGGACCAACAGCAGGGCATAGAGAGCGAGGCCTTCCCCTGAGGTTGACTCCTGGCTCTGGGATTCAGAGGTTTAGTGCCTCTGAACGTGGCGGTTCCCCTCCGCCACCATGGCTAGTAGCCACTGATAGACTTGTCTTCCATGAACCTGTCTAATCCCCTTTTAATAAAGCTGTTTATTCCTATACTTTATGTGTTGTGCAAAGATGCACTTCCCT
>NW_015192385.1:0-522 GCF_001447785.1 Gekko japonicus | reverse complement strand
AACCCAGTGAGCTTTCAGTTCTTGATAAAGAGAATCAGTCAATCCAGGGCTCTTTTTGTAGAAAAAGCCCAGCAGGAACTCATTAGCATAACAGGCCACACCCAACAGCAGGAACTCATTAGCATATTGGGCCACACCCCTGACAGCACAGCTCATTAGCACATTAGGCCGCACCCCCATGTTACCAGAAGTGTGGTCATCCAGCCACACCCACCTTTTGCTTGTTATTCTGTTTACCTTGTTTGTTGTCAAAACCCAGGGCCTTTTTTGTAGCAGGAACTCCTTTGCATGTTAGGCCACACACCCCTATGTAGCCAATCCTTATGAGTTTCTGCTGTTGGGTGTGGCCTATTATGCTAATGGGTTCCTGTGGGTTCCTGCACCAAAATAGCCCTGAGTCAATCTATCAGCAACATTTTCTTCCAAATCATCACAACTGATTTCTTCCTTCTGAGAATAAGAGAGGGTCGGATTGAGGAGTCAGCAGACACCGAGACATCTTAAACAGTTGGGATGGTAGTC
>NW_015192384.1:0-485 GCF_001447785.1 Gekko japonicus | reverse complement strand
TGATGATCCCCCGCCACGATTCAACGAGATTTGGCAGCCCTACCATGTAGGTGCCCTATTTCTGTTTCATTGTGAGGGTGGAGAGATGGAGTATGATGGGTAGTAGAATGTTTCATAGAAAGTTTCAGAACCCTCATCCTGGTTATATTTTTGAACACAATTTGCTGCCTACTCATACTTTTGTCCTTCTTTTGCCAGTTTGCAGTATTGGCATTGATTTTCTGTTGTTGTTTGTTATTATATGGGTTTTTCCTTAGCTGATCCTTAGTTGATCCTGATGTGTAAGAATGCACATAGGAAATCTAATGATGCAACATCATTATATGGCCAATTATATTGAGCTATGTGATGATAATACAAAGCCATCAAGAGTGAGGGCAATGCTTCTTGTCATCACTCTGATTGGACAAACACTTTCAAAGGGGTCCTGTTCTGTCCCCACAAAATAGGACCCCTTTGAAAACATGTCCCTCTGTGTTTCTACT
>NW_015192383.1:0-478 GCF_001447785.1 Gekko japonicus | reverse complement strand
GTGGGACGCAGAAAAAGGGAGCCAGCCAGCCTCCTTGGTGTAGTGGTTTGAGCCAGTTTGGTGTCGCGGTTAAGTGCGCGGACTCTAATCTCGGAGAACCGGGTTTGAATTTAATGCCCCGCGCCTCCACTTGCACCTGGCTGGATGACCTTGGGGAAGCCGTAGTTCTGACAAGAGCTGTCCTTGAAAAGAGCACTTTCTGTCAAGAGCTCTCTCAGCCCCACCGACCCCACAGGGTGTCTGTTGTGGGGAGGGGGAGGGAAAGGAGTTTGTGAGCCGCTCTGAGACTCCTTTGGGTAGTGAAGGGCGGGCTATGAATCCAATCTCTTCTTCTTCTTCTTCCTCATCCATACCTCCTGTGGCTTCCAGGGGTTCATGGACTCTCCGTTCCTGCTTCCCTCCTTGGGGCTCCATGCTGCCTTCCCAAACATTTCCCCTCAAGGGGTGTTGATGATGAAGCATCCCCTTCACAGGTAAG
>NW_015192382.1:0-354 GCF_001447785.1 Gekko japonicus | reverse complement strand
TGTGACTTGATGGCAGTTTTCACCACCACCAACATGCATATTTCCCCGGTCAAGTCTCTGGCACTCAGTGGACTGATGGGTCTATTTTCAGTTTCAGAGCAGGATCTGGGAGACCCAGGTTTGAATTCCCACTCTGCCATGGAAGTCCGCTGGGTGACTCTGGGCCAGTCACACACACTCTCAGCCTAAGTTTCCTCCCAGCATTGATGTGTGGGTAAAAAGGAGGAGAGGAGAACGATATAAGCTGCTTCAAGCCCACATTGTGGAGACAGGTGGAATAGAATGAAGGAAACCGATAATACATATAGCCAATTGGGGTGGGGGGTTTGACAAAAGGCAGGTTAGCTGGTGTGT
>NW_015192381.1:0-242 GCF_001447785.1 Gekko japonicus | reverse complement strand
GCCTTAGGAGACTCTCCCCTTTTATCAATAAGGGCTTGGCGCTATTGAGTGAATCTTTTTGAATTAATACCAAACTGAGATTGTACTTTTTCTATGCTACACACTGAATAACTTGGCATGTTTTGCACTATGTGGAAATTATATAAAGTTACCAAAATGCACTTAGCAGTAATTATTATTACAGTGTGGCTGTCACGGTTTGTTCTTATCTGTGACACCCTCCAAAGCAGCCATTTTCTCCA
>NW_015192380.1:0-301 GCF_001447785.1 Gekko japonicus | reverse complement strand
TTACCTTTACAGTTGCTGTGATGTTTGGATGAGAGGGTTAGACAGTGTTATCCATGCAACAAACATGAAATTAAGCAAACTCCAGAGCACGACGGAAGACAGGAGGGCCTGGTGTGATGTGGTCCACTGTGGTCCACTGTGTGACTGAACAACAACAACAGTCACTGTGATTTTTTCTTCCCAAGGCCACTGATACAGGTCTGGCTGGCTGTTCATTGTCCACCTCCAAAAGGGGCTGCAAGAGGCGGTGGCGGTGGAATTAGCAGGGAAACGGTTGCCTTTCAGCACATCAGTTCCTTCA
>NW_015192379.1:0-263 GCF_001447785.1 Gekko japonicus | reverse complement strand
ATTTATGCCATAGCCAAATGGCTCACTCACGAGTATAATGCCAGTAGCTCACAAAGCAGAATTTTGGCTCACAGGTTTGAGGGAGTATTGGAAGGGAGGACCTCAGCAGGGAGTATAATGCCCTAATATCAACCCATCCGGTCCACGTTTGGACTGGTTTCCCTTCAGTTGCTCACGTGCCGAATAAGAGCCCTGATGGGCTGGTCCGGCCCCCAAGCTGTATGTTTGACATGTCTGCTCATGGACTCCTGCTCTTTTCTGCT
>NW_015192378.1:0-265 GCF_001447785.1 Gekko japonicus | reverse complement strand
CCACAGTTTGGCCACCCCTGCTGTAGTGGGTCACTCCCACTAGTGGCCCACTGAAATCAATGGTCTCAGACTGGAGGAACCGTGCAGAGGATTTCTCTGTGGGGCTCCTCCTGCCATGTGATGCGTAGCAAACTCCCAGAGTTGCCAGGTCTGGGTGGTGAAATTCTGGGAGCTATGGGGATGGAGCCTGGGGGGGGGGCAAGGTTTGGGAAGGGAGGGGCCACAGCTAGAGTCTTCCTCCAGAGCAGCCGTTTCCTCCAGGGGA
>NW_015192377.1:0-283 GCF_001447785.1 Gekko japonicus | reverse complement strand
AGCCACCATGGTCCCTGGGTAGGGAAATAACTGGAGACTTTGGAGGTGAAACCTGGGCAGAGGAGGAATCTCAGCAGGGTATAATACCATACAGTCCATTTTCTCCAGGGGAACTGATCTTGGTTTTCTGGAGATTAATTGTAATAGCAGGAGATCTCCAGGTACCACCTGGAGGGTAGCAACCCTAGAGACATGGGAAGTCTGTTTCATAAACACCCTTTCCCACACTATATAAAACTTTCACACTACGGCTGTATGAGAATACCTACACATCCCTAAAGAA
>NW_015192376.1:0-276 GCF_001447785.1 Gekko japonicus | reverse complement strand
CCCCCGGCCCGATTTGGCAGCCCTAGTTGTGTGATATAAAAATGGCTCTGTAGCACAAAGGCAGCAGCGGAGGCCTGAGGAGGCTGCACTTACTGGGTAGAAGGCAGTAGATGCTCCAGGATAGGGCAGGGCACCTCATGAGAAGACAGCAGCAGCCTTATGCAAACCCAGGTGGAGTGGGGAAAGGCAAGGAAGGGGTGAAGAGGAGCAACAAGGCACTGAGAAGAAAGAGGCGGAGCTGGGCCAGCTGAGACCAGGAGACCAGCTGAGCTCTGA
>NW_015192375.1:0-303 GCF_001447785.1 Gekko japonicus | reverse complement strand
CTCCACCTCAAACACCTCCAGGTATTTACCAGCCTTGAGTTGCCAACCCTAGTTGTTAATCCTTCAAGTGTCCCCGGACTTGTGTTTTGTTTCTTTGCCGCCTGTCTCCAACGGCAACGTCTTCCGCCCCATGTTCAAACCCAGCCAACTGACAGCCGTCCCCCCCACACACACAACAGTACCACACAGGAGCCAGAACTAGACGAAGTGAATTTTATTATCTTGAGACAACTGAGCAGCTGTGGGGCAGGGGGAGATGACCCCCCTGCCCCCTCTAGAGTTACAGACAGATTGTTAACCATA
>NW_015192374.1:0-317 GCF_001447785.1 Gekko japonicus | reverse complement strand
GTGCCCACCCCCTGGCCTCCTTACTGCAGAAGCTCCGCTCCGGCGCGCTCCCGCAGGAAATGACCCCTGATTATTTCCTCCTTCTCTTCTTCTTTCTTCTTTAATTTTTGACTTTGTTTAGTTTCTTGTGCTCATGCAGTTTTTCCAATAGTATTCTTCTCCTGCTCCCCCCCCCGCCAATGATGACCATGAACAATTAGGCACGCTCATTCAAACGAGATGTAAGAGGATATGTCATGAGACAATGTCATCACACCTGAATGCCTTTCTGTGGTGGGATTTCGTCAATGCCCACGTGGGCACAGGTGCACTAATTA
>NW_015192373.1:0-313 GCF_001447785.1 Gekko japonicus | reverse complement strand
TTGGCTGCGACTTGACGGCATTTTCCACCGCCACCAAAGATCCACAGATCTTTCCTACCATGACCTGGACAGGCCAGGCTAGCCTGATCTCAGAAGCGAAGCAGGGTTGGCCTTGGCTATTATTTGGATGGGAGGCCATGTGGCAGAATGGGCCTACTCAGGTCACCATGGAGACAATTTATTGCCTTGGGCACCCCTGGAGGAATAGCTGCTTGCCAACTGTCGGCCTTCCCCTCCGGTGCCCCTTATAAAACAGCATGTCCAAGACTCTGGAGGTCTGCGTGGTACAGAGAATCACTCCCAGCATCAAAAG
>NW_015192372.1:0-319 GCF_001447785.1 Gekko japonicus | reverse complement strand
CAACTTAAAGAATTGGTTATGGCTTCTACGAGCATTCACTCTCAAAAGCCCATGCACTCCCCTCCGGAATTCCCCCCCCTCCAATACTATGGCAAGCAGTGAAGTGAACTGTAAAGAAACGAAACTGAAGCTTGACACTAGCCCAGTCTCGTCATATCTCAGAAGCTAAGTAGGGTCAGTCCTGGTTAGGACTTGGACGGGAGACCACCAAGGAATGCCAGGGCTGGGAAGCAGAGGCAGGAAATGGCAAACCACATCTCTGAATGTCTCTTGTCCTGCCTTAGATAGTTCAGGCTTGCGTGATCTCATCAGATCTGGG
>NW_015192371.1:0-324 GCF_001447785.1 Gekko japonicus | reverse complement strand
GGTGGAGAATGAAGACCAACTCTCAAGATTGTACAGGTAGCTCTGATGGCCACATCTAACAGGCACTGGCTACCTCGAACCTCAGTTTATACGTACATGGAACTGTATTGGGGAAAACTTTACTTTTCAGCCCAAAATGCCATGATGGTAGAACAGACCAGACTTCTCAGGGATGGGTCATCATCCATCTAAGAATAAGAATTCCTACCAAGGGAGGAGGTGCTACACAACCCATATTATACGAATATAAAAATGCTGGCTTTTCAGTCCTGAACAAAGAACATCTAATTTCTTGTCTAATTTCCATGAGACAAGAAGGTATTC
>NW_015192370.1:0-326 GCF_001447785.1 Gekko japonicus | reverse complement strand
GGTCAGGGCTGGGAACGGAGAGATTTAGCATGTGTCGACGCACACTTCTTCAGATACATTGAAATGGATTTCCTCAAGCGTTACGTATAGGTGTGTGGTGGGGCTAACTGCCAGTTTGAGTCAAGATGCCTAAGTAACTGGGCGATAAGTGTAGCTGAGACCGGATGAAAGCAGTTGGTAAGACCTGTGAATGGCAGCAAATTTGTATACAAATAGGCACACAGCAAATTTGCACGCAAATTTGCATCCAGCAATTTGCATACAATTTTGCAGAGTTAACACACAGATGTCAGACGTTTTCAGTCCAGCGGCACCTCCAAGACCAA
>NW_015192369.1:0-340 GCF_001447785.1 Gekko japonicus | reverse complement strand
TAGCCTTATCCAGTCCAGGTCGTCATCTCCGTCCCCCTGTTGCTGCCCTGCTTTTAGTCCTTCTTCCCCAGTGTTCCCTGCGCTTCCTCCTCCCTCCCTGCCTCCCAGCCCCGCCCCCGACATAACTGAAGACGCCGGCCCTCAGGAGGGGCTGCTACTCCTTCCGGGTTGAGGCTGGGCGCTGTTGGGCGTCTCCGTTCGGGCCACCGAGCCCGGGTGTGTAGGTGGGTCATGTGTAGGTGGCCCATTTCAGTGCAGGTGGGTGTGCTCCTGTCTGCTCTGTTGCAGCAGCCACCCAGGGAAAGCGTGTGGGCTGGCAGCAGTCTCCTCCCCTCCAAGC
>NW_015192368.1:0-434 GCF_001447785.1 Gekko japonicus | reverse complement strand
GCTGCATATGCAAACGACCTCTGTGTTCTTACTGGCTTTGGGGGGGAGAGGCACAGCAAACTGTTTAGAATGTTGGAGGCAGGACTCAGGCAAAGCAGCCAGTGGATAGGGAGACCCTCTGAATGACAGATCAGAGAGCGAACTGATTTTGGAGCGTGTTGGAATGTTCAGGGGAGTCCATGACCAAAATAGAATTATATATACTGGAGGATTCTTTTAATTTTTTTACTAGTTACATATTACAGCATTAGGATTCAGTGAATGATGTTTGGATTTTATGTTGGATGAAGAAAATTTGAATTGGTTTATATATTTAGTTGAATGCTGTTTTACTTGATTTTAGTTTTCTGGTAAAGAAGCAAAAGTGGTTATAATGCTGTAGTTTTTTCCAATTTTTCACATTTCCATCCACAGGTTGGAATAGGAGCTGCTGT
>NW_015192367.1:0-344 GCF_001447785.1 Gekko japonicus | reverse complement strand
AGCGCTACGGGCTGAGCGAGCAGCGCGGCCGCTTTGAGTACCCGCCGCCGCCGCCACCGGGCAGCCACGCCGGACGCCTGCCCAACGGCCTGGGCGGCCCGAACGGCTTCCCCAAGGCGCCCGACGACGGGCCGCCCGAACTGAACCGCCAGAGCCCCAACTCCTCCTCCTCCTCGTCCTCCTCGTCGTCTTCTTCGCGCCGAGGGGCGCACGGCGGCCTGGTGAGCGGCCTCCCTCCCGGCGGCGGCCAGGGGCTCAACGTGCCGCCCAACCTGCTCCCGCAGACGCTGCTGAACGGGCCGGGCGGCGGCGGGGTGGCGCTGCCTCCTCCGCGGGGGCCGCCG
>NW_015192366.1:0-453 GCF_001447785.1 Gekko japonicus | reverse complement strand
GTTCACCCTCCAAAGCAACCATTTTCTCTCTCATCGGGAACTTAGTTGTAATTAGTTCCACAGCAAATGCCTACATGGAGAGACTGAGTCCCTTCTTCACAGTATGTTCTTTGCAAACAGAAATCATATGGCAGTGGAAAGTGCAATCCAATCACAGCTGACCCCACAGGATTTTCAAGGCAAGGGACAAACAGAGGTGGTTTGGCATTGCCTGCCTGTATGCAGTATCTCTTGACATCCCTGCTGGTCTCCTATCGAAGAACTAAGCAGGGCTGACCCTGCCTAGCACCCAAGATTTAATGAGATCAGGCTTACCTGGGCCATCCAGGTCAGGGTAGAAACAATATACCCCATTCACAGGCCCTTGTAAGGATTATGTACTTTCTAGAGCTTAAAAAAAAACACCTGTGTGCCTTGAAAGACTTGTTTGATAGTGCACAATATATGTATTTA
>NW_015192365.1:0-360 GCF_001447785.1 Gekko japonicus | reverse complement strand
TGCTTTAACACTTTAACATTCCAGCTCCACCGGGACGGGAGGCTATGGTGGGATGGTTGAAACAGAGCTGGCTGAGACTGAATCCAGCTAAAATGGAGGTTCTGTGGCTGGGTAAGGGAGACTCAGAACTGGAGTGCCAACTCCTGGCTCTCAACAGTGTGCCCCTAACACTGGAACGAACTGTCAAGAGCCTGGGTATGCTTCTGGATGCCTCCTTATTGATGGAGACCCAGATCACTAATGTCACCAGACTGGCATTTTTTCAGCTACGCCAAGTCAGGCAAATGGCTTCCTTCCTGTCTCCCCCTGACCTAGACACAGTTATCCATGGAATGGTCACCTCCAGGCTAGACTATTGTA
>NW_015192364.1:0-372 GCF_001447785.1 Gekko japonicus | reverse complement strand
CATTAAGAATTTCCAGAACATACCCCAACGTAGAAAAATACTGAGAGCACATAGCTTAGCTCAACCTAATAATATTAACCCTACCTAGAATGATGCAACATAAAGCAGCATAGAACAATCCCAGCAAACATTTCACCAATCCTTCTGGAAAGGGTAGTGTAACATATTCAAAGGTGGCCCAAAGATGACTTGGTAGGAAAAGGTCTTACCTCCAAGGGGTCTTCCTATTACCTGAAAGACAGGAAATGAAAGAGGCTCATATCCTCTTTCTCTGACTTCCTGTTTGACACCCCTCAATTTGTATATCTTATTCAGCTCATCGGCCCACTCTTCTAACCCAGAAAAGTTCCTACAACTTGATGACAGACTACT
>NW_015192363.1:0-386 GCF_001447785.1 Gekko japonicus | reverse complement strand
CAGTGTAACTGGTTGGCTACTGTGTGAGACGGGAAGCTTGACAAGATTGGCCCACTAGTCTAATCCAGCAGGGCTTTCCTTATAGGCTGACTCCCTGATATTCCCACGAATTAGGGCTGCCAACCTCCAGGCAGTGTCTGAAGATCTCCTGGGAATGCAGCTGATCTCCAGGGAGCACAGATCAGTTCACCTGGAGAAAATGGGCACATGGGAAGGTGGACTCTATGGCATTAATCCCTGCTAAGGTTCCTCTTCCTCAAATCCTACCCTTCTCAGGCTCAAGTTGGCCGCTCAACCCCCCAAATCACCAGATATTCCCCAACCTGGAGCTGACAGTCCTAGCCCGTGACCCTAGGCCAGTGTCACGGTAGAGCCAGGGAGGCAGG
>NW_015192362.1:0-409 GCF_001447785.1 Gekko japonicus | reverse complement strand
CGATTGGCTGCGTTCCCTTCCACCATGGCATCAGACCCACCCACAGACCTGCCACCCAGCGTCTCGCCCTCACTCTGCACGGGGCTGTCAGCCGGGATGGATGCTCTGGCAGCCACTCTGGGAGGGAGTCAGGAGGATGGGCCTGCCTGGCCTCCACACAGCCTGGTTGTTCCCTCTGGCCCCAGTCCTGAGACTGCTGGGAGACCTCCAGGATGGGAGGGTGCCATGGAGCACCTTTGTCCAACCCCTCACATGACTGGGAGGCCTCCGGGAGAGGCAGGTGCTGTGGAGCCTCTCTGCCACCAGCCCATCTTCGCCCACCTGCCCAACTGCCTTCTAGGCCCGCTCGGAGCCCTCCGGTAGGGCTGGGTGCCATGGAGTCTCTCTGCCACCAGCATGCTGGCCGCTG
>NW_015192361.1:0-422 GCF_001447785.1 Gekko japonicus | reverse complement strand
TTGCACTGGAAGGGGACTATAGCTGAAAAAATTCTGCTGGCTATTGTCTTAAATCCAGAGAGCCTACCTCTCCTGGGTTCTTGTGTAAATCCATTGTTTCAGTAAAGAATTCTTTCCCCTCCCATTCCTGTGTGGTCTGGGGAGGAGCGAGAACCTTTACAGCTGGTATTGATCTTTAAAGCCCTACATGGCTTGGGACCCACATACATTAAGGACTGCCTACTCCTCTATGGACCAAACCAACCATTATGGTTATTATTGGAGGCCCTTCACCTTCTGAGATTAGATGGGTGGCAACCTCAGAACAAGTCTACTCAGTTGTGACACTGATATTATGTAATTACCTACCCCAGGTTTGGTTGTCCTCCCCTATTTCTGTCTTCTACCAGCAGATGAAGACTTTCTGCTTTGTGACCCTAACT
>NW_015192360.1:0-415 GCF_001447785.1 Gekko japonicus | reverse complement strand
ATCCAATCTCTTCTTCTTCTTCAATGTTGCCTTTTAAACGAGGACTAAGGTCCAGACTACACATTACGTGCAACAGGTGATTGCCAAACAAACTTGCAGCTGTACAGCAGCTGCGAGTTCCCTGTGGGAACTCAATTCTGAAGTGCCGCGGGGGCCCAGCTTGGATCAGGGCTGCAGAAATGGGAAGAGGAGATGCTTCAGCCATTTACCCCACCCCACCCTGGTGATGTTCCCCTGACCTGAAATGGCCCTCGGGGTGTTATTTGCCTCATGTGCATTAAATGCTTGCAAGTGCATCCGTCCCATAGGGAAAATAAAACCCCTCCCAGGCAGCTTCAGAAAGGAGCAGGGGAAAAGGCTGAAATCCCTCCTCCTGCAGCCCCGATCTGAATTGCATTCCCAATCCAAAATGGTT
>NW_015192359.1:0-421 GCF_001447785.1 Gekko japonicus | reverse complement strand
CAGGAAATGACTTCTGAGTATAACAACAATTTCATAAAAGGAAAACAGAAGCATAACTTGGTTGGTAGTTGGACTTATCTCGTGAAAGAAAGAAAAATTGAAACAAAACTGTCCATCAGCAGAATGAGAAACCCAATCTTCACTCAGTAAGACTAAATACATTTCCTATGATGGTGAATTTCAGTGATGGGCAGAATCAAAGTAGTTATAGTTACCAAATTTGTCTCCCACTTTTTGGACTGCGTCTCCCTCAGTCTTCCCACAAAGCCATTTCCGCTTCAGCTTGTTTGTATCTTGTCTTTTGACTCTGCCGACCGTGCCTAGCCCTTCCTGTGCCAAGACTCTCCTTCCTCACAAAGTTGAGATACTTCCCTCCTTTAAGCACTCTCAGGCCCTGTCCAGTGTCCCCTCTAAGCTGAGT
>NW_015192358.1:0-425 GCF_001447785.1 Gekko japonicus | reverse complement strand
TCTCTTCTCTTCTTCTTCTATATCTTATAGGGAATATTGGGTTGCCAGCTCTGGGTTGGGAAATACCCAGAGGTTTTAGAGGTGGAGGCTAGAGGGTGGGGTTTGGGGACGGGAGGGACCTTAGGATGGTACAGTGCCAAAGAGTCTATCCTACAAAGCAGACATTTTATCCAGGGGACCTGGTCTGTGTCATCTGGAGATCAATTATACAAGTGGGAAATATCCAGGCCCCACCTTGAGGCTGGCAAAGCTACCTACACATTTAATTTACTGTGTGTGATTCAGCCTTGTGCATTTTCCCTTTGCTAATTATGCACATGGCTATGAAGGATGAGCAGGTTTGTCGGAGCTACAAGAGCAGAATTGCTCTGGAAGGTTGCCTCATGCGCTTTCCCGTCTCCTGTTTCCTTAACATCAGTGCCAGC
>NW_015192357.1:0-508 GCF_001447785.1 Gekko japonicus | reverse complement strand
GCGGCACACTCGGGTCTCGAACTGCTGCCTGCAGTTCCACAGCCTGCAAGTTCAGCGTCTTAACCACTTGAGCTTCATAAAACACATAAATATAAAAGTACTCCATGGTCACACATCAGTGCCAGTTAGGGTCGCTGACACCAAGTTGGGAAATTCTGGAAATGTGGGGGGGTGGAGCCCAAGGAGGGGGGGGAGGGATGGACCTCAGCCAGATACAATGCCGTAGAGTCCACCCTCTGGATGAGCCACTTTCTCCAGGGAGACTGTTGGGGGAAGTGAAGGGTACAGGAACCTTTTCATGCAGTCCCATTCCCACTGTGTTCAATTTGGGGAGGGTGAGAAGCTGGCTTCCCAATGGCATCGAGAGAGAGCGGGAGAGAGAGAGAGTTGTTCTAAACAAAAACTTAATTTATTTCATTACGCACTCTTAAGTCATAAAACATTTTTGTGGCATTTCAGCATTCGACACAGAATGTTTCAACAGAACCCCAGTACATAAATAGTGCAC
>NW_015192356.1:0-525 GCF_001447785.1 Gekko japonicus | reverse complement strand
TTAACCACTTGAGCCACCGCTCAAGTTACTGAGCGTAATTTACTGAGGTAAATGAAGTCACTAAATGAGCCAGCCAGGCCAACCTCACAGGGCTGTTGTGAGAATGCCTCCTGAGGTATGTGAGGGGCTACTTAGTGCTCCCCCACCCCAGCCTGCAGTTCAGCGTCTTAACCACTTGAGCCACCGCTCAAGTTACTGAGCGTAATTTACTGAGGTAAATGAAGTCACTAAATGAGCCAGCCAGGCCAACCTCACAGGGCTGTTGTGAGGAGGAGAATACCTCCTGAGGTGAGTGTGTGTGTAGCGGGCTCCTTAGTGCTTCAACACCCCCTCACCCTAAGGCGAACCAGGGACTGAAGAAACGCCAAGACTGACCTAAACTCCATGAAGCCGCAAAAGCCTCCCGCAGCCCAGCCAACCTCACAGGGCCGTTGTGAGGAGGATAGCTGAGTGTGTGTGCCTGTGTGTGCGAAGGCTTCGCCAACCCTGAGGGGACCTGGGGAAGTAAAAATGTGCACAAGTGAG
>NW_015192355.1:0-432 GCF_001447785.1 Gekko japonicus | reverse complement strand
GAAATCTTACTCATGGATCTCCCAACTCATAGTTTCCCCCCAAAAGATCTCAGCTTCGTTGCTGCAATTCTTGCCACATTTTGAGGCCCACCATAAGTGTTTAACACTCAAGATTTAACAAACCATTTCAGAAGGCTTCTGCAGTTACTGTTTTTACCACCTGCCAATCAATCCTCTGTTGGAAATCTAGATGACAGAAGGATTTTTCTCTCATGCTTCAGACACATGCTGAGATGCCCCCCCCCCCCAGTTATTGAGTCTACCCAGGCAACACAAAAAATGCACAGGCATCACTACATTCCCATTCCTGTAAAGAGGCTGTGGTGAGAATTTACTTCTTTGATTGTATGTGGGGAGCAGGGAGGGAGAAATTGTTCCAGAGAAAGGAAAAAGAAAATATATGTATGTGAGATACTGACTCACAGTATATGT
>NW_015192354.1:0-429 GCF_001447785.1 Gekko japonicus | reverse complement strand
AATGTTCTAGAGAAGTGCCACCACCGTTCAGCTTTTATATATAAGCAGGTACAGTAAAGAGAGTCATAAACTTACCAAATCAATTGGGTAAATATAGGAAAGCTCTGAGAGTAACTGTCTGCACCTGATGGTCAGCTGTGCATTGGTCTTCAAGAACTGCTCTCTTGGTAGGGAGAGAAAGAAAAAAGAAAAAAGTTACCCACCTACAGTTGCCTGAAATGACAGTTAAGATCCCTGTTGTTCCCAGAGATCTCCCCTAAATGAAAGGAGCAATGCAAATTCTTAACAGCATCCGTAACAGGAGCCACTCCGAAATGTGGCTTCATCCCGGCAGAACAGTCTCATCTGCAGCAGTCAAGCGGCGTAGGAGTGTCTGCCCAGTGCTACACAGTATGCCCGCACAGGTTTTCCTTTCCCCTCCTAGCCCAT
>NW_015192353.1:0-425 GCF_001447785.1 Gekko japonicus | reverse complement strand
TGCTCACAAGACTCCACAGCTTCGAAGGGAGCATTGGTAGACACCCTATATCACATGACCTTTGAATACAATCATTTCTTCTGAGCATAGAAATCTTTTAATTCTTCCTTTGCTCCAAAATATAGATCATATGGAGACATTACCTCTTTTATTAGACGATAATAGCAAAGTGCAGACCTATCACTCTTTTAGCTGCAAAACTTTATGCATCTGCGATAGATTTTTGCAGCTGTTCAAATGGGCTCTAGTGTTTTCTATATTTTAGTAATCTGCTTAAAACTAATACATTAAGAAGCAGTATGAAGTAGAGCGAGAATAAAACAAGAATAACACAATGAATAAAACAATGACACCTAAAAAATCATAGTCATTAACATATGACATATAGGAATGATACCCATTTTTGTTGTTGTTGTTGTTCAGTC
>NW_015192352.1:0-428 GCF_001447785.1 Gekko japonicus | reverse complement strand
TAGGCTGGAGGTCAGTTGTAATTCTGGGTGGTCCCCAGGCCCCCACCTGGATGTTGACAAGCCTACCTGGAATCCTTGGTAGAGGGATAGCAATCTGGACTCCTGGTGAGTGTATGTGAACCTTGGGTCTCTTCATAGATGTGGGCAGGAACCCCAAATAGGGGACGTTTGGCTCTGGAAGGTGGAAAGTGCTGTCAAGTCATAGCTTATGGCACCCCCGGTAGGGTTTTTCAAGGCAGGAGACATTCAGAGGTGGTTTGCTTCTGTGTCATGACCCTGGAGATCTCTCATCCAAATACTAGCTGGGGCTGACCCTGCTTAATGTCTGAGTTCTTATGAGATCAGACTGTGCAGGTCAGGGCTTCTTTGGCTCTACACCCCTGCAGATGAAGAGAAGAAGAGGAGATTGGGTGTATACCCCGCCCTTC
>NW_015192351.1:0-431 GCF_001447785.1 Gekko japonicus | reverse complement strand
CAAGAAGAGTCCTGCTGGATCAGACCAAGTCCTGCATGGTGTTTCTCATAGTGGTAAACCTTTGGGAAGCTCATGGGTAAGGCATGGAGCCAACAAAATTCTTCAGTTGCTCCACTCCAGCAACGTGTACTCAGTGGCACACTGCCATTGAACATGGAGGTTCTATTTAGTCATCAGAGTTAATAGTTTTTTGATAGATTTTATCTCCATAAATTTGTCTAGTCTACTCTTGAAGCCATCTAACTCAGCCGCCATCACCAGTCTTGAACCAGTGTACACCATATATTAATTAAGCATTTTGTGAACAAGTACTTCATTTTATCTCTCCACAAATCACTGCCACAACTTCAAAAGGGATGGTAAGAATGGGAAGCCAGACCACTAGAGGTCAAAAAGTTTTAATATTGCAGATGTTTCTGAAATAGTAATTT
>NW_015192350.1:0-437 GCF_001447785.1 Gekko japonicus | reverse complement strand
TCCATCTGCAGGACCCGGTGCACCGGGGAAGGGTCGACCACGACAGCAGGAGCAGGCGGCTGAGGGCGTCAGCGTGGCCCATGGCTTTTCCGGGGTGGTGCTCAATCTGGTACTCGTAGGCCGCCAGGAAGATGGTCCATCTCAGGACACGCGGGGAGATGATTTGTGGCGTTCTGCGGTCTGGTGCGAACAGGCCGAGGAGTGGGCGGTGGTCCGTGGCGATCGTGAAGGGCCGGCCGTAGACGAAGTCGTGGAACTTCTTGATCCTGGCCACGATTGCAAGTCCCTCGCGGTCTATCTGGGCGTAGTTCCGCTCTGCCGCAGATAGAGTGCGCGAGTAATACATGACCGGGACATCGTGACCATCCGGTAGGCGATACGCCAACACAGCCCCGACGCCGTAGGGCTAGGCGTCACACGCAAGCACCACCAGCAGT
>NW_015192349.1:0-471 GCF_001447785.1 Gekko japonicus | reverse complement strand
TTGGGTGGCCAAAGTAGTTGAGCTTCAGGCTCCGCCTCCCCCAACAGCCATTCCGTGCTGGGCTCCACCTCCTGAGGCAGCCATTTTGTGACTGGGCCCACTGCCCTGTGTCAGAATTCCAAAGATGCCCACAGGCTCAAAATGGTTGGGGACCTCTCTATTAGCGGATGTCAGCATCCACTGGTGAACTGGTTGGACTGGGGTATGAACCCACTGCCCCCACGCCCAGGGTCTGCGTGCTGAAACCACAGCCACTCCAGATTCCAAAAGCTGACAAGGGGCAATTTGCCTTAATAACGAAGGCTCCCTCTTCTCCGTGAGGTCCGTCCCGGGGGAGAGAGAAAACACACACAAGTAACGCCTGCCCACACTTTACCCTTAGAAGAAACAGCAGGATTTATTAGAGACAAGCTAAAATAGAAAGCAAAAGAAATACCTTCCCTTGCAACAAAACAAATCATATGAGGAGGT
>NW_015192348.1:0-442 GCF_001447785.1 Gekko japonicus | reverse complement strand
CACAGCTCAGAGGGAGCATTGGTGATAACCGGACCTCAGCCGTCCCTTAAAGCGCTGCAACCCTTTCCTTCTATAATGTACTGGGTTCGAGACGCCTATAGTGATCAGCCTGCGAAACACCACACCCACCCGCTCCCAGTGATAGGTTATATATATTACACCAGTAGTCCTATAGGTCCGTTCCAGGATCCTGGCTACCTGTTGTTCCGGTGAACCATGCTAATCCTGTTTTCCCGTGCTGTTCGAACTTAACACACAACACCTTCTCTGGGGCACCCTTGTTCACATCGCCACTGCCAGCCCCCCACACCAAAGACCAGCCTGCTGCTTCAGATGCAGCCCCCCCTCCTAGACGGCATGTAGGGAGGAAGATTTTTTTAATATAATGCAAATACTTTATTATCAATGAGTGACTGAGTGGGATTAGCTTTTTGCCTGGGGA
>NW_015192347.1:0-442 GCF_001447785.1 Gekko japonicus | reverse complement strand
ATGTAGGGCTCTCTTTCAGTTATGCTCCTTCGGAGTGCAGGGGGCTGAACATGACGACCTGCAAGGTCCCTTCTAACTCTAACATTCTATGATTCTGTGAGTCCCATCAAAAAACCCATAATAATAGGACTGGTCTCACCAGATTACACAGCCGTGCTAGCTTTTGCTAGCCCATTCACTGATTTCCGAATGCTTACAGACCAACGGCTTTAGTTGTGTTCAAGCGTTTCCCCTGGTAGCAGAGGAGGAACCTAACCGTTGTTTCCCAGTTCGTCCTCCCCTCTCTGAAAATTGGCACAATGTTTACCTGTCTCCAGCCTCGTGGTGTCTCCCAGTTCGACCCAATTTCTCAAAGTTTCTCACAAGAGGTTCCTTCATCACCCAATGATCCCATTCGTCCAAAAAGAACTCACTTCAGGTACCTAGGTATGCTCTGACCAGC
>NW_015192346.1:0-442 GCF_001447785.1 Gekko japonicus | reverse complement strand
GAAATTCTTCTTGTTAAGGCATCAAAAAACAAACAAAAAAGGCTTTAAAAGGTTGGTCGCTGCTATTGAACATGTTGCCGTGTTCCTCCGACCTCGTCTCTGCTTCGGGGCAGCCGGCTACACCCCCTGCGATTCGCCGTCAGTGGGGGGGCAGTAAGCCCCCTACAACTTCCTCTCTCTCCAGGAGTGGAAGCGGGGCTCAACCGCCAAAGCAGAGAGCCCCAAAAAGACATGGGGGAGCCGGTCAGCTCGGAGCTCGTCCAAGACCCGACCGTGCCGCAGCGCCATCAAACCGGAAGCTCCCTAGTTTGATTAGATTTTAACAGCCCCGTAGCTAAGAAGTTTTGGCGGAGGGGGCCAGGGAGGGCCAACAGCCCAGGACATCGCAGTATCCACCGAGATGCAATATAAATATCCGAACATAAATATATTTGCTTTAATT
>NW_015192345.1:0-447 GCF_001447785.1 Gekko japonicus | reverse complement strand
CAGGTTTCTCAGTCTTGTGATTCCTGATTAGTATCCATTTATCCTCTGGGGTAGGGTTTGTTCTGTTTGTCCTATGTAGAGAACTGAACAGCATTGCTGGCATTTAATGGCATACATGTTAGAAGATGAGCAACTGAATGAGCCTCTGATGGTATAGTTAATGATATTAGCTACAGTAATTGTGTTGTCTGGGTGTATATGGCAGCAAAGTCGGCATCTGGGTTTATTGCAAGCGTCCCATTGCAAGGATCCCAGTGTCCATGTTCAAATTAGATGTTGCATTGGGTGGGGGTTTGTTTGAGACGGGGGGGGGGCTGTCTGTGAGCAAGAAAAGGTTTGCCCCCCAGTACTTGTGAAAGAGAGCTTTCATTATCCAGTAGGGGTTGTAAGTCAGTTGCTCATTCAGTTGCTCATCAACAACATAATGTTGTTGAGTTCAACATTTGT
>NW_015192344.1:0-438 GCF_001447785.1 Gekko japonicus | reverse complement strand
ATTTGGTCCATTAGGAAATTCCTAGAGGTTTGGGGGTGCTGCTTAGGAAGGGTGGAGTTTGGGATGGGTGGTAAGCAGCTCATAAGTAGGGTTGCCAACCTCCAGGTGAGTCCTGGAGACCTTCTGGAATTACAACTGATATCCAGGATTCAGAGATTGGCTCCCCTGGAGAAAATGCTTACATTGGAAAAAGCAGTTGCCAATATCTCTTTCATTAGTCTTGTGAGGAATACTAACCTACCTATTTTTTTAATGAGGCCTGCTCTGAGTGCATTCCCCTTCATACAACATTTAGCTGGCAAGGGGGATAGAGGGCTTTTCCTCATTCTCTTTTTCCTCTCTTGTGTGTTCCTGTTGCTTTGGGATTTTTTTCTGTTCTGCAGAAGGTTTGCTCCCTCTAGTGGTCTTATTAATATTACATTGCTTTATGTCTAGCAT
>NW_015192343.1:0-466 GCF_001447785.1 Gekko japonicus | reverse complement strand
AGGCATCCGGATTACGCGTCGATGATATATGATAATATATACTTCAATTTGGACTTTGATAATTGATATTTGCTTCTATGCTCAGCAGCAGAACTGAAAGCAGGAGATGGCCAGTTCCACTGCGGGCCTGATGGAAGCCACCCGGGGGCCTGATCCGGCCCCCGGTCCTCGTGTTTGACACCCCTGCCCTACGGGGTCACTTTCCACCACCGAGTCCCAACCAAAAGGGAGAATGCAACCAAGAAATCAGAAGCAGATTCAGATGCAGTCTGATAAGGGCAGCCCTGAAAGAGCTAGGAAGGATTCTTAAGTTTAAGGATGTGAAACTGGCAACCAAGATCAGGAGTTATCATGCCACTGTGTTCCCTATTACTATCTATGGTTGGGACAGCTGGGCAACAAAGCGGGCCGCCGAAAAGACAAACGGGTGGGTTCTTGATCAAATCGAGCCTGATCTCTCCCTAGA
>NW_015192342.1:0-511 GCF_001447785.1 Gekko japonicus | reverse complement strand
CTTTTGTTACCCTTTCCTGCCTGGATGATTGTTTGTGTGGTTTATTGGCTAGCCACACAAGTCAAAGAACCTCAGCATGCTCAGGGTGTTGCCAATACCAGGGTCACTATGCGTATTTGCCTTTGAAAATATTGTTGTTAATAATGAGATGCTCTGGGGTTTCTTTCCAACAGTTAAATTTAAGACTTAAAAGTTACATTAGCATGTCTGACTAAGTTCATAAAATTGTTAGCGTGGCGGGGTATAAATCCAGTCTCTTCATCTCTTCTTCTTCTTTGTGAATCACCCACCCTGCAAGCAGGTTCTGGGTGATTTACAACCTTATATACATTTAAAATACGACTGACATATAATTAAAATTATCGACAGTAGAACAATAAATTATAAATTAAAACCAATCCAAGATGGCATAATAGTCTTCCTTTGCCCTACCACGCCTCTGTCCCGCAAGGCAGGGCAGGGAAGGGTACATGGGGACCATTGAAGAGAAAGAGAGGGTGCCAGTCTTAAC
>NW_015192341.1:0-436 GCF_001447785.1 Gekko japonicus | reverse complement strand
AAAAACTTTTACTAGAGCATAAATCTTGGGCTAGTTACATTCTTTCAGCCTAACCTACTTCACAGGATTGTTGTGGGGGTAAAATTAAAAGGGAGAACCATGTACACTCCTTGGAGAATGGGAGGGATAGAAAATATACTAGACAGAGCCCATGTTGTGGCTTTTATGCTACTGAATGTGTTACTTCATGCTAAGACCTAAAAAAAATGTAATTTTGGCAGGCTGTTACCCTCACATAGCCCATGCAAAGTTCCTTATTCAGAGGAAGCACTGAATTTGCACAGCTCTGTTCATTTCCAAGACAATATTTAGAATGATTTAGATTAGAATTGCTCAGCTGCGGGCTACAGTCCTATATGCACGACATATACTTAAAATCGAGCTCTGTTTCCGTAATCTTTCTCCCCAAATTAGCTAAGTACTGAGAAGCTCATAA
>NW_015192340.1:0-455 GCF_001447785.1 Gekko japonicus | reverse complement strand
TGTTTATTTAATATTTTATGGCCTCTTATTAGGATATTATAAGCAAAAAACCCACATGAAAAACAAATATTCTGCCATTTGGATACAAAGATGCAAGGGCTTGGAGCAGGTGAAAAATTATGTGAAATCAATGTACAGCTGAGGCTCCTGAATACTATGAATGACCAACCCATAATGGGCATATGTTATATTGTTAAAACAGCTTGAAAAATGTGGATAGATATTAAGCACTTAAACTGATTAACTTATATTTCACTCAGCCCCCCCTCACCCTGCATAGTGCTGAACATGTTCAATGCAATCATACCATTTGATGTCAGATGCAAGCTAGGGCATCCCTTTAATTCTCTGCTTTCATTCTGGAAAAAGTCATATTTCTACTACTTGTGGTTGCAAGGATACATTTGAAGGTTTATGGGGACAATGCCTGCTGAAATCTCAGAAGTTGGAGGGGG
>NW_015192339.1:0-454 GCF_001447785.1 Gekko japonicus | reverse complement strand
GATGACCACCCGTAAGTGGTCTCCCCTGCTACCTAAGCATGAAGGTAGCCCTCGCCAGACACTGAGCAGGGCACACTCCTTGAGTCCCTCATCCCAAGATCCCTTAAGAGGATCCCTAACTCAGGAAAATGGGCATGCAGGCCAGCTGTCCTGAGAATGGATCTGCTCCTGCCATCCAGCTCCCGCCAATGCTCCTACGGCTGTAGCCAACTCCATAGGCCATCCCTAAGAGCATGCAGCCAGATATCCATCTCCCAGTGAAACAGGCTGCCAGGCAATGTGAAATGTCTGAATGGCTGATACTGCGTGCCCCCCTCCCATGGCCTCCACATGCTTACCTGACCTGTTGTTCATCTTTCTCCTTGCCATGGTGACCTGCTCTGGGCAGATTGCCTCTTGCCAAGAGTGGCGTTCAAGCCAATCAAACCAAAGGATGGTTCCAGCTGGGAGCTCC
>NW_015192338.1:0-463 GCF_001447785.1 Gekko japonicus | reverse complement strand
ATAGTTGATTCCCTAGTGGCACAAGATGTGCTAGTGCAGATGGAGAGCATCACCAATGCCCCCATCTGGCCTGTCAAGAAGAAGGACGGCACTTACCGTCTTGTGGTGGATTTTCGTCTTCTTAACGAAGCAACGCCATGTACAGCAAATATCGTAGCGAGCTACCCAGAGGTCATTGCTGCCATTGCGGGAGGAGCCAAATGGTTTACTGTTTTGGACATAGCTGGGTCACTACATTGGAGCATGTCTTCTTTGACTAGACTAACGGCTCCTTTGGACTGTACCCAATTTTGCAAAGGGTCTGTTACTTCCTCATCTTCCTTGTCTAATCGTTTGGTTTTGGTTATTTTGAATCTCTTTGTTAATTTCTTCTCAGATAATGCACTATTAGAAGATCTAAACTCCCCCCAGAGTACAGGGAAGCCACTTCGTCATACGTGGATGATCTTCTAGTGTTTGGAAA
>NW_015192337.1:0-457 GCF_001447785.1 Gekko japonicus | reverse complement strand
GAGGAGTAGGAGGAGGAGTTGGGTTTTATACTTCAGTACCTGAAGGAGTCTTAGATTGGCTTACTATCACCTTCCCTTCCTCTCCCCACAACTGACACCCTGTGAGGTAGGTGGGGCTGAGAGAGCTCTGAGAGAACTGGGACTGACCCAGGGTCACCCAGCTGGCTTCACGTGGAGGAGTGGGAAATCAAAGCTGATTTGATTCCAGATTTGAATCCTCTGCTCTTAACCAGTACACCATACTTGACCGACAGCTGACTATCAATCAGCCTCTGGGAGACAGGTAAAAAGTTTTAAAGTACATACACAGCCTCAAAGATCAATGAATACACTAATACAAGATTGCTATGAGAAGTGCTCAGAGTCAAATCTGAAAATCTCTGGTCTTCCGGGAAAAGAGAGGAATCCCATTTTTGCTTATAAATATTGGGTGAGTCCTGGAGAGACGGAGAGCTAT
>NW_015192336.1:0-462 GCF_001447785.1 Gekko japonicus | reverse complement strand
CAGAGCTGGGATGTTCCAGCTCCAATACGAAGGACCAGGAGAGATTTGTTAAGGCGTGGGCCACCACAAGTGGGCCCATCCTAGACAAGGCTATGGCTTCCGTATATTTTGGACCGTAGTCCATTACAGCGAGGACATGTTTGTTCCCCTTCCATGTCGTTTTGCATAACGGGCCCATCTGGTCGATGCCTATTCATTTGAAAGGCTTCTCCGTGAGTGGGATTGTGTGTAAAAAGGCTGTGGCTTTGTCCTTCCCAATCTTTCAGCAGACGTAAGAACATCAGAGGAGCCCTGCTGGATCAGACCAATAGTCCATCTGGTACAACATCCTGTTTCACACAGTGGTCAACCAGTTTCTCTAGACGACCAACACCAGGGCAGAGAGGACGAGGCCTTCCCTTTGATGTTGCCTCCTGGATTTGGGATTGAGAGCCTTAGTGCCTCTGAATGTTCCCCTAAGTC
>NW_015192335.1:0-615 GCF_001447785.1 Gekko japonicus | reverse complement strand
GTGCTGGATGACTCCCACTTCCTGGGGGGGCATTGCATTCCCCTGATTGGATGTTTCTCTGCGGGTGTCAGTTGTGTCAGCCTTGTGCAGAGGGGTTGGACTAGATGAGCCTGGAGGTTCCTTCCATGGTTCTGTGACCCCATGATTGGGCTGGTTGTTTCCAATACTCCAGCCCCCTTTGCATCTCCCCTTTCAGACTGTACGCACCTCAGTTCGGTGTCGTGGTTAAGGGCGAGGACTCTGATCTGGGAGAGCCGGGTTGGATTCCCCACTCCTCCTCCACTTGCACCTGGCTGGATGACCTTGGGCAAGCCGTAGTTCTGATGAGCTGTTCTTGAAAAAGAGCAGTTCCTGTCCAGAGCTCTCTCAGCCCTGCCCGGCCCACCTCACAGGCTGTCTGTTGTGGGGAGGGGAAGGGAAAGGAGTTTGTAAGCCGCTCTGAGACTCCTTTGGGGAGTGAAGGGCGGGGTATAAATCCAATCTCTTCTTCTAGATCAAAGTGACAAAATGATCTGAATTTTGGAGTATCCCTTGTTAGGGATGCTGGTGTGACCTTGGGTCAGTCACAAGTTCTCTCAAGGGTAATTTCTCTCAGGGCTCTTTCAGCCCCACCTA
>NW_015192334.1:0-460 GCF_001447785.1 Gekko japonicus | reverse complement strand
CTGTGCGACTGAACAACAAAAACAACTGCAAAACGAATCATCGTATGATTATGTCCAGGCTTCGTTGGAATATTGTTTTACCAGTGCACAGACTAATGTGCCTTGATAGAGCACCGGAAAAGGCCACCATAATGCCATATATATGACTGCATCATCCAGATTCTTTTGGGGCAGTGCATGGACACCCTTTTTGTGCACTAATACAACACAGTAATGAAAGTAAACATGACTGAAGAGACAACGGCATCAACATTTTTTTTAAAGCTTTTTAATTTGATTTTAATAATAACATGAACAATAAACAAGCAATAAATGTTAAACATTAATCCATAAATAATAGAATAGAGTGGATCAGTATTAGGTTACAGTGACAACATTTAAGATATCAAAACAAATTTTCACTTTAAGCTTTTCTGGAATTGTTCATTGCAGTAGTGGCACGCTCTCTATATAATTAATA
>NW_015192333.1:0-518 GCF_001447785.1 Gekko japonicus | reverse complement strand
AGCTTAGAGGGAACACTGCCTGTAACCCCATTTGTTTCCTGTTCAGCTTCTGGAAAATCCAGTCTCTTCCTTTCTCAGGCTTCATTAGTCCCTCGTTTACAGCTAGATTTGAGGAGACGCTGAACTGTAGGCTGTGGAAGGTCGGTAGTTCAGCAGTTCGAGACCCGAGTTGCCGCATGACAGGGTGAGCTCCCGTCTCTAGTTCCAGCTCCTGCCAACCTAGCAGTTCGAAAGCAAGAAATTGCAAGTAGATAAATAGGTACCACTTCAGTGGGAAGGTAACAGCATTCCATGCGCCTTGGCATTTAGTCATGTTGGCCACATGACCACGGCAACGTCTTTGGACAGCACTGGTTCTTCGGCTTTGGAGATGAGCACCGCAACCCTAAAGTCGGACTCGACTGGCTTTCGAGCAAGGGAAACCTTTACCTTTACTTTTAGCTAATATTCTAGAGATTTTGGGAATATACGCTTTCAAGAGTCAAATCGCTATCCATCAGACAGAAATACCTAGACTT
>NW_015192332.1:0-439 GCF_001447785.1 Gekko japonicus | reverse complement strand
GAGAGAGATCAATATAGTAATTTCCATATTACATTTTACATGTTTGTTGTATTCTGTGAGTGTGCTTGAGACCATTGGTCATGTGAGCTAAATAAATAAATTGATATCAAATAATTCCCACCACTTCGGCTTCTTTACAAAGTTTCACCTGGATTCTATCTACCTATCTACACACACACACACACACACATAGAGAGAGAGATCAATATAGATTTAGTTATTCAGACATTCACGAGTGATCATGAAGGCCCCCTCCGCACTACTCATAGCAACAGAGCTATATTAGAGCCAAGAAAAAACTGGGCCCCTCCTGTGGAAGAATGCCCGGTGGTGAAGAGGGGCAGAGGCGGCAGTGGCACAAACAGGAAACGACACAAGATTCAGGGCACGGATCAGAGGAGTGAGCACAGGAGAGAACACCAGACAGAAGGTGTGGAAG
>NW_015192331.1:0-456 GCF_001447785.1 Gekko japonicus | reverse complement strand
AGAAGTTGTATGGATTTCTGTTGGATGAATATGAACAAGATGAAACAATTAAACATGTAAGGGTGATATGGATGAAAGATCTAGGAGAGAGTACAGAGGTTGAACAATGGATTAAAATTTGGAATTCGGTTAAATATATGAGAGCCATAGCTTATAAGGAAAAAGTATGCAAGATGGTACACAGATGGTATTTGTCCCCAGATAAAATAGCTAAATGTTATCCGGGGTGTTCCAGCCAATGCTGGAAGTGCAATGCTAAAGTGGAGACCTTCTACCATATGTGGTGGAAATGTGGCAAAATACAAGGTTACTGGAAAATGATACGAAAAATAGTGCAAGAAATAATGGATAAAAATTTAGCATTAAAACCTGAAATATTTCTTCTCAATATGCTTTCAAATGGATATAATCCGCACGAAAAATACCGGTTGTCATATATATTAACTGCTGCATGGT
>NW_015192330.1:0-609 GCF_001447785.1 Gekko japonicus | reverse complement strand
AACCACTACACCAAACTGGCTTTCAAGACCCAAGAACCAATCCACAGATCATTATGCACTGCAGAGGACTCTCTCTCTCTCTCTCTCTCTCTCTCTCTCTCTCTCTCTCTCTCTCTCTCTCTCTCTCTCTCTCTGTGTGTGTGAATAAAATAAAATTGCATGGTGATATTGAAACCCATACCACAAACAGATATTTTCACACATTAAACTTTGAAATGCCTTGTTGAGCCTGTCTTCCATTTTCTTCCATTTATTATTTTAAAAAAAAGCTTTACTGATTTCTTCTGAAAAACTCGGCATAGATGGCTCCTCTTTCCACACTTTATCCTCATGACAGCTCTGTGAGACAGGTTAAATTGAAAGATAGTGACAAGCCCAAGATCACCCAGCAAGCTCCGAAACCGAAGGCCTAAAGAATGTGAGGTCCTAAGGCACTTAAAATACGAAGTCCTGTAGCCTTATTGACCTAATGATTAATCCATCCCTGGAGACAGAAAGAAAAATACTTGTCAGAATTTGCCCGGGTGATGCGTGTTCATATTCGAGACAGTTCCTGCAGTCTGTACCCTCAGACTGAAGTTCCCTGAGGTAAATTGCTGGAGACTTAAG
>NW_015192329.1:0-471 GCF_001447785.1 Gekko japonicus | reverse complement strand
CATTGGCGTCTCTTATGTTCTTGTGTAGGGAGAGGGCCAGTGAGGGGCCACACACGTGGCTCGCAAAAAGACCCTTTAAAGGTCCCTGCCAATCAGCTGAAGCCCTTTAAATCAGGCAGGAGGGGAGGGAAACGGGTGGCTGAGCAGCTTGCCACTCTTTGTTGGGGCTTGAGGGCAGGGCTTGGGGCATCCTTGCCCACCCCTGGAACACCCACCAAATCTCCCCACCGGAGCAACAAGGGGACCTGGCAACCCTAACAAAATGGCTGCTTTGGAAGGTGTCCTCTATGGCAACATGCCCCATTGAAGCCCCTCCCCTCCCCTCCCCGCACCCTGCCCTCCTCAGGCTCCACCCTGAAAATCTCCAGGTATTTCCCAACAAGGAGCTGGCAACCCTAAGATGTAAATACGTACATACATAGAGACATACGGAGGTTCTGTGTAAGCAGGGTTCTTTTTGTAGAAAAAGCC
>NW_015192328.1:0-462 GCF_001447785.1 Gekko japonicus | reverse complement strand
GGAGTCTCAGCCTTTTGAGAATCGAAGCTTGGAGTCTCAGCCTTTTGAGAATCGAAGATCAGACGAAGGCAGCATTGAACCTTGGAAGTAAGTTTATAACCCTGGAAATCTTGCTGGCCTCTTTAAGGCGTTACCTTAAGCACGGGCTATCCACCTTAAACAACTGCTCGCAATGGAATTGCTCCCAAGCCTTGGACGCAAACAACCGCGAGCATAAGGCCGCTTACCACCCCAACGTGAACACAGACATTTGTCGAGGAGGCGAACTCGGCCACCTCGTTTTTCTGGGTCCTTGGGTCTACATACAACAGGGCAGTGTTGTACAAGGAGAGAACAGCTCTTTCCAGGAAACTGTGGGTAGCTCTTAAAAGAGCTTTTGCTGTTTGGGATTGCAGATGGAAAGATGCCTCCGTGAGACAAAGGTGGAGGAGGCAAAAAACTTATTTCCCCTTGGCCTTGTGG
>NW_015192327.1:0-462 GCF_001447785.1 Gekko japonicus | reverse complement strand
TCGCCCATCCTGCAAGCAGGCTCTGGGCGGTGTACAACCTTGTAAAACATTTTAAATGCAATCAGTAAATAAATAAATCTGACCAACGGTAAATCAGTCATTTAAAGCCAATCCAAGATGGTGATATAATAATCCCCCTTTGCCAGCAACACTGCTATCCCGCAGGGCAGGGCATGTGTGTGTGGGGGGGGGCATAGGAGGGAGAGATAGGGTACCTGTAATTATTCCATGTTTTGGTGTGTGTGTTCCTTTAAACGTTTAGCTTGAATGCAGCTCCATAAGGAGAGTGATAGAGGGTGACAAATGTGATTTGATTGGCTGCTGACTGAGAGTGTGGGAGGAGGGGTGTCTTGAGAGGATTCTGTGTGTGTGTGTGTTTGAGGATTCTGTGATATGGAAGAATTCTGAAGAGAGTTTGTGTGACTCAGAGTTAATGAAGGATTCTGTGTGTGAAGTTTGAAG
>NW_015192326.1:0-469 GCF_001447785.1 Gekko japonicus | reverse complement strand
CTTGGGCAAGCCATAGTTCAGTTAGAGCTTTTCTTGACAGAGCAGTTTCTCTCAGAGCTTTCTCAGCCCTGCCTACATCACAGGGTGTCTGTTGTGGGGAAGGGAAGGGAAAGGAGTTTGTAAGCCACTCTGAGACTCTGAGTAAAGGACGGGGTATGAATCCAATCTCTTATCTCTCCTTCCCTTCTAGACCCACCATTACAAGTAAGACACAGGAAGGGGAAAACAAACTTGACCCAAAAACTGGAATCAAGAACCACAAGGGTGAGAAAGAAGTCTTGATGAAGGGCCAATATTAAAAGCCTAGTTGAAACTTATAATATACAAAAATACATGCATTTACTAGAAAGACAGTTAAAAACATATAAGGGCCCAATGAAAGCTTTGTTAGAAAGTTCAAGTGACCTGAACACAAGGGCCGGAACAAGTGACAGGACACGTTTCCAAGGGTCATTTTGTAGAAAAAGAG
>NW_015192325.1:0-454 GCF_001447785.1 Gekko japonicus | reverse complement strand
TCAATGGGATTTGCTAGCCTAAATACCACAGTTTCACCAAGGCTTCTTCATGGATGGACAATCACCACGCACTAGAAAATAAAATATTTCATAAGGTTCTATAGCAGAAAAGCAATCACATTATTAAAAACCTACCAAACGATATCTAGGCACTCACCAACAGGAGACCATCTTTACGTTACACATTCATATCTTCGTAAAGGCTTCCATATACATTAAATTGCATGAGAACAGCATGCCTAAGGTATTTTTTAAAACTATTTTCCCTCCTTAGTATTGAAACAGAACTAAAATTAGGATTAAAATTAGCTACACCTGAGTGGTTTGAGCAGCTCCAACACTGAGAAGTTACACAATGTTGGTACCTAAATGTATTTTTTAACTATCTGCCCTCCTGACTATTGGGACAGAACTAACATTAGGAGTAAAATTAGCTACACCTGAGTGGTTTGAG
>NW_015192324.1:0-464 GCF_001447785.1 Gekko japonicus | reverse complement strand
CCCTTTGACTGGCATCCCAGCCCGTGACATAATGCGTTGGGGGTGAAAGGTGGAGGATGACATTGACTTGGAAAGTTTCTCTGGGTGCTTAAGTTTATGCTGAGCCATTTTAGGTGGTGGGTTTGAGGAGCTACATTCCAGGGATACAGGGTCAGAACCTACAGCTTTAGCCCTTGTATCTGCACACTGGCCAGCTGCTTGTGGGGGGAGCCCGACCCCCAAAGAGCTCACCGGCATCCAGTGTGCCTTGTGTGATGACATCAGCCAGAGGTGACATCATCTTGTTGGGCACGTCACTAGGGGGATGCTCTAGCACTCGGCCAAAAAACTCTATGGTACTATAGAGTTTTTGGATGAATGCTAGAGCTAGAATGTTCCCCTGGCAACATACCTAGTGCAATGATCCAGGAAGAGAAGCACCGTTCCTCCGCTGGCAACCTTACATGAAATGGACTCCCAAATAT
>NW_015192323.1:0-468 GCF_001447785.1 Gekko japonicus | reverse complement strand
AGTCTTTCTTGGAGGGGCCTCTTGCTCCCGCCCACTTTCCTCCAGCAGCAACATAATTGGGTGCACCCTTTACAGGTGCCTGCAGAGGACAGAGGACATGGAGACAAGAATTGGGGGGGCTTTGCAACACTCTAGACATGGGTGTGTCACAGCTGCTCTCTGCCACACAGAGGTCACTGGGGAGGGTGCAGAAATGTTTCCAAACCGTGGCTCTGGGATTGAAGAAGGTGGGAGGCACAGCTGCTTTCTGGCGCTTGGCTGGGAGGGGCCACAGAGGTGTGTACTCAAAGTGGGAGCAGCAACAGAGAGTTGAGATGTGGAAGGGAAGGATGCTTCCCCCCACCCTCTGAATCACTGCTGCCAGAGAATGCTAGCAAGAATTCCTCTCCAAAGAATGCTAGGAACTGCTGGTGTCTCTGGTGCAGTTCTACTAATTACTCTTTTGCCTCTGCAGAGAGCCCCCAGGTC
>NW_015192322.1:0-464 GCF_001447785.1 Gekko japonicus | reverse complement strand
AGATGCCTACGAATTTATGCAACAGAGTCATTATAATTGTGAAATCTGTTTTACATGTCGTATTGTTGTAACTAAGGTATCTATTCTAATTTGCAGAAACGTTCGTTCGCATTTGTAGAGAAGTTTAAAACCTTGGTTGTACCTTTAGCATCGTTAAAATAGTTGATATTGTTCAAGTATTGTTCATGCATTCGTTTTCGAAGTTAGGCGTGACACTTTGCAGTAGGAATGTTTTTAATCAAAAAAAGTATTTTCCTACATTAAAAATTAGTTTCCTAAAGCCTAAAGCCCAGAACCAACATAAAGTGAAACCCTGATGTGCAGAGCTCTAAAACCAGCGGCCTGAAGAGGGCCAGACGGGAGGGATTCCCCGGGAGACCCTTGCGTGGGCTCCAGTTTCAAAAGCAGTAAAGCGTGAAAGGCCTTGACTTTGCATCTCTGAGCTGTGCAGCCAGCCTTTGTTT
>NW_015192321.1:0-467 GCF_001447785.1 Gekko japonicus | reverse complement strand
TCTTAATCACTACACCAAACTGGCTCTTGTAGCATTCTGTCAGTCCACTAAAACCTGGTGTGCCTTAAATGTCATGTATTTAGCTAAGTTTGAGGAAATGTTAGGGGACTTGATTTTTGTTGCATGCATTTTTTTCTTCTGTGGTAACAGGATCAACTTTTTACCTACCAAATTCTTGCCTAATAAAAAGAGTTATTGTATTTCAAATGAAGGCATTAACTGCCAAGAAGTTCTCTCATTGCTTTGCTGGTTAAAGATCAGATGCGTAGACTTGGCTATCAAAGATAAGTCTCTCTCTTTTACCTCACGTGGATCCAATAAGGTCTCTTCCACAGTTCAGCTAATGAGGGAAATTCTCACAGAGCTGAGCGGCGCAGATCCCTACAAACCGGGCATGAATTCAATATGTCATCCCGCAGGGAGAGGAGGCAAGGAGGAGTTGTAAAGTAGAAACGCCTCAGCCTGTT
>NW_015192320.1:0-468 GCF_001447785.1 Gekko japonicus | reverse complement strand
CTCCTAACCACTACACCAAACTGTCTTACCTTAGCTTGCGCAGTTTAAACTGCCTTACCTTAGCTTACGCAGACGCCCCGTGGCTGCGGGAAACCCGGGAAAGCCATCCCTTGGACAGGCTGGGGAAGGCACGGGGAGGCAATAAAATGCCTCCCCAATCCTTCCAGGGGAGCCCGGCCCACCCGCCTAGGAATTGCCGGGGGGGTCGCTCTCCAGGCCTTCCCTCTGTAGCCACGAATGCAGAGGTTTTGGCTGTAGTGGGCGTGGCCAACTCTGAAGCCAGCCGGAACGGAGTTCCTGTGCGTTCCTGCCCCAAAATAGCCCTGGTGGCTCCTCTCCAACATAATGCATGGGGAAAGGCTGAAATCCTAACCGTCAGAGGTCAGTTGGTTGGGAAGGAAGAGGAAGCGAGAGGTATATATGGTTGGATTCATCCCCTCTTCCAAAACGGCTAGATGGATTTTAGGT
>NW_015192319.1:0-487 GCF_001447785.1 Gekko japonicus | reverse complement strand
TGGAATTCACTGCCACAGGAAGAGGGGGCTGCTACAAACACCGACAGCTTCAAAAGAGGACTGCGTAAACACATGGAGCAGAGACCCATCAGTGGCTATTAGCCACAAGGTAGAGACGGAACACTTTTCTGGGGCAGTGATGCTCTGTGTTCTTGGTGCTTGGGGGGCAACAGTGTGTGGGGGGGCTTCTGGAGTTCTGGCCCCACTGATGGACCTCCTGATGGCACCTGGTTTTTGGCCTGATCCAACATGGCTTCTCTTATGTTCTTATGTACTTCACCCATAAGTTCTTTATCTGTCATAGCAGGGCTTGTCTCCTGTTTTCCACATTTTCCTGGGAAATTCATTTGTGTGTGTATATTATTAGTTATTTATTTAAATATTTATGGGGACCCAAAGTGGGGATCCAAAGTGGCTTTCAGCATTTGGTCTTCCTCCTCCATTTTGTCTTGAGAGTGACAACCCTTTGAGATATGCTAGGCTGAAT
>NW_015192318.1:0-460 GCF_001447785.1 Gekko japonicus | reverse complement strand
CGCATTGACAACACTCAACGGTGGGTGCAACTTAAATTGATTTTTCTTTCCCCCTCCTCATTATTTCCACTATATCTCATTGTGAGAAAAGGCGTCCTAAATGGTAGCAATCTGTCGGGTTATTAACAGTTCTCCCATTTGCACTTGTTATTTTGCCTTCCCTCCAAAGCACTCGGGGCGGCTTATACGGGTTGCTTCTCCCCATTGTATGCTTCCAACAATCTTGCAATTCAGGTTCAGCTGAGAGGGAACGACTGGCCCGAGGTCACCCAGTGAGCTTCATGACTGAGTGCAGATTTGAACCTGGATTCTGGAGGCCTAGACTGACACGCTAACCACCATAGCATACTGGTTATGTCCGGACAAGAATATCTGCCTTGGGTAAGGCATGGGGGCATGTCTGTCTGGGAAGACATGAGGCCCGTTCCAGGTAGGGTTGCCAGCAGGGGTCTTGTTGTAG
>NW_015192317.1:0-476 GCF_001447785.1 Gekko japonicus | reverse complement strand
ACCCCTTGGTCATCCAAGGGCCCCATGGCTTCCCTCGCGGGTTTCCTGCTTCGAATGAATTTGAAGAAAGTTTTTTTGCGATATGCTCCTCATATTCCCTTTTCTGCCTGATCACAGACTTGCATTTTATTTGCCACAGCCTGTGTACCCTTTTATCAAACTCACTGAGACTAGCTTTCCACCGCTTAAAGGAATCCTTCTTACCTTTTACAGCTTCCGTTACTTTGTTTGTTAACCATGCAGGCTTTTTTCTACACCTATTTGTGCTTTTCCTAACCTGCAGTATATATTTTTTCTGAGCCTCTAGGATTGTACTTTTAAATAGTCTCCAAGCTTCCTCAATGGTTTTGACCCTTTCTACTTTTCCTTTCAGTTTCCTCCTCACATGTCCCCTCATTTCAGAGGTTACCCCTTTTAAAGTTCAAAGTCAGTCTTTTTCGGCAACTGCCCATTTATACAAATGTTGAACTCAATAA
>NW_015192316.1:0-470 GCF_001447785.1 Gekko japonicus | reverse complement strand
TGCTGTCAGCCTCTAGAAGATTCCGTCAAGGAAGACCCTTGATTGGGGTGTTAGGCTACAGCTGGAATACTTATGGTGCAATAAGAGGTGCCGTCCAATATCAAATCTTTCATGTTTTAGACAAAGCAGTTAGATTTTTTGTTTTTCTCTTGCTGAGCTGAAGAAACTGTGCTACTTAGCGATATCTTCTTATTAAGCTTTAATAAACATTTATATATTGACTTCCTGTTTATGCAGCAGTGCTGTCGGTCGTGTCTTGGAGAAACTCCAGAGACGAGGTGGTTGCCTAACTTGCCCCCTTTTTTTGGGGGGGGGGGTCTAGAGGCTCCTGGAGGGGTCCTTCTGAAGTCAGTGGGGTGCATTTTTGGGTCACTCCTCTCGGTTAGTCCGGGAGTATAGAAACTCGAAGACAGCCCCATTCGCCAGGTGGGTACAGCTGCTATTCAGGCTCTCAGGTGTGTGCAACGGAA
>NW_015192315.1:0-478 GCF_001447785.1 Gekko japonicus | reverse complement strand
GCCCCCCAGGGGGACTTGGCAAGACTAAATTTATATTATCTCCATCATTGTTAATGGAAGGACTGCTATGTTTTCCCCTATGTCTTCACTTTGTTAAGGGACCTATGAGATCCATTTGGCGTCTGAAAGATATTTGATGAACTTATCTGTTGTTATATTTTCAGCTGGTGTCATCTACTTTTGCTCCTTCCCAGAATACAGAAAGTGTGCTTTGACACCAGCTAGCCACATCCCCGCACTTACTGAGATCAATAAAGCATACAGCATCCTGCACAAGGAGCAGTGAGAGAGGCCTCAAGACCATGGTCTAAAGTCTCACTTTTTATCATCCAGCCAGATGAAGAGTTCTAGAAAACTCAAAAGCTTAAGCGTATATAAAACACTTAAGGTATTCCTCAAGAATACCAGAGGCAAGCATCCATTTTAGTGCAAGTAAACATGTTAGCAGCTGCTGTGTACCATGACTTTCAGACACAGG
>NW_015192314.1:0-488 GCF_001447785.1 Gekko japonicus | reverse complement strand
CTCGATCCCAGAATGGGCTGCTTCAGACATTCAGTACAAGTGGCCCTAGTCCATTGTCTACATCTATGGGACTGAGACTCCGAGTGAAGGGTGGGGTATAAATCCAATCTCTCCTCCTCCTCCTCCCCTTCTATTTCTTCTTCTTCCTCTTCCTCAGACTGGCAGGGGCTCTCCAGGACCTCCGGTAGAGGCCTTTCACATCACCTGTGACCTGACCCTTAACCAGAGATGCCAGGGACTGAACTTGGGACCCTCCTGTATGCCGGCCAGATACTTTACCACTGCGCCACAATCCCTCACTTTCGGTTCTCCCTCGAGCCTCTTGCCAAGCCACATTATTCGCGAGCCTTGAGCTTCAGTCTCCTGAAATGGGGAGAAGGCGTTCTCTGGGACTCCAGCAAGTATAACAGTATACACGGCTTCCCTGAAAAACCCGATACCCCTTAGCCTTCCTTCCCGAGGGAGGTGCTGCAACCTTCATTCTGGCT
>NW_015192313.1:0-476 GCF_001447785.1 Gekko japonicus | reverse complement strand
TCATTCACTTAGATGACACAAGACTCACAATTTTTTTTTCCACATTTCATCGAACTTGTTACGCATTCAGCAACTGCGTCCCTTAAAAAGGGACGATCTCCATAGCATTGCCAAGGGGCAGAATCATCGCAGTTCTGTCCATTCAGCTTTTGTGGCAGGGTGCCACTTCAGACTCCAGCAATGTACCGTGAAAACTGGGCTGCAAAACATCTCTTAATAGGAATGCTAATGCGGTCTCTTTCAGGGACGAAATGCGACTGACAGGCCGAATGCAAGCAAACAAACAAACAAAAAAAGCTAGAAAGGAACACTCGGAAGGCAGCAAGCAGCTCAGCTGCATTTGGGTGTTGTGGTTGATTCAGTGGTCAGAATGTAATTATGCAAGCATGGTGGGGTGCTCAGACTGGATTTTGCATATGGATAGCCATTTCCCCATTTTACTTCATTTTGCCGGAATCATTCCAATCCTATAATGA
>NW_015192312.1:0-463 GCF_001447785.1 Gekko japonicus | reverse complement strand
ACGAGAGGAAGTCATGCCGGTTCCGCGACTCAATCGGCCGAAAATGCGGGCGGACCGGCCACATCGCTTGCGTGTGCCGCTTGAAAACAAAGAAGGCACCGCCACCGTGTCACAGAACGGAAGCACACTGCGAGGATGACGCAGAGGCCAGCGACCTCTACCACCTCACACAGCTGCAAAGGTACTGCAACCCCCTGGCAAATCGCCTACCCCTAAAAGTTTAGCCACGGTAACAATAGAGGGGTCCCCATGCCGTATGGAGATAGACTCTGGCTCCGCGGCCTCAATAATTTCTGAGGCCACGCTTAAACGCTTGTGCCCAAAGGAGGGACCCCGCTTGTGCCTAGCTCAGGTGACGCTCATGGACTTTCAGCAGAACCAGGTGCCGATTAAAGGGGTTGGGTCTTTCCGAGTGCAGTACAGGCAATTCAAGTGACGTCTGGACTTGATAGTGGTAGAGGGC
>NW_015192311.1:0-473 GCF_001447785.1 Gekko japonicus | reverse complement strand
TACACACAGAGACTAATAGTATTTATTTAGCCATTTTATTAACGTCTTTCCACACAGCTTGATTTCTTTTTTTTTAAGTACCCATAGGTACACTTTTATTAATTTTTCTTTTATAATCTACAACAAACAAATCTACACACTACAAACAGACACTCTACTACACATAACATGTATACCAAGAATACAGTTACATTATATGCTTATATCCAATTACTTAATTAATAGAAACGCTCTATCACTTTCCATTCTTCTGTATTCTCAAGTCCATTGTGCCATAATTGCCTAATCTTCTATTGTACTTACATTATACCAATCATAAAACTTTTTCCATGTTTTTTGAAATGTCCATTCAAAAGACACATCACACAGCTTGATTTCTTTATGTTCCCACACCTTTTCGTCTGTGTTTCTTCTTTTTAGTTTCTAGGTGGGGCCTAGAGATCTGCTATCACAATGGATCTCCAGACGACCAA
>NW_015192310.1:0-495 GCF_001447785.1 Gekko japonicus | reverse complement strand
GGGGAAAGTTAGAGAAATGTCACCAAGCAAGCGTGTGATTGTTGTTGTTCAATCGCACAGTCGAGTCCGACGCTTCGCGACCCCATGGACCAGGTCACGCCAGGCCCTCCTGTCTTCTGCTGTCCTTTGAAGTTCACTCAGTTTCATGTTCGTTGCATCGATGACACTGTCTAACCATCTCATCCTTTGCCGTCGGGTCTTCTTTGACCTTCAATCTTTCCCAGCATCAGGGTCAAGCATGTGATATCCCACTGCAAAGGAACAGGCTATATTAGGCCTATATTAGGCTCCCCACCCCCACCCTGCTCCTTTGAACTCAACACCAGATTCCCTCCCTGCCGGTCAAACAGCAGCCGGAGGATTTGGAGGACGCTTCTGGGAGGCAGCTGGAAATGGCTATTATATCCCAGGCACCCCACCCCGCCAAATCTCTCTCTCTCTCGCTCGAACTGCTGGCTCCCTCGCTTTCGACCACAGAGAAGATCTCCAATGAGA
>NW_015192309.1:0-480 GCF_001447785.1 Gekko japonicus | reverse complement strand
TAAAAAGGAGTGGCAAGTCTGTTGCTGTGGTAGTCAACAGCTCTTGAACAAGGACAAAAGAAATGAATAATTTGTGATTTCAGAGGATATTTAAGGTCTCCTTGAAACAACAAGTTTTATGGCCAAAATATTGTACTTGAACATTCAATAGCCTAGATATAAACTGAAGTTGGTTCCTTTCGCGAACTAAGAAATTCTGTTCAGAATGGTAAAGGTAAAAAGGTCTATGCTACAGTTTTCTAATACTTCTGTTTCATCTCTGCAGTACAACCAGGAGTCCTTTTCCCACTGGATATTTTGCAACGAAAGCAAGAGAGATGCCATCAGCTCTGCACACTCCATGCTGGTCCTGAAATTTCAGTAATGTTACGATAACTGGAGCCAATGCAGGTTGAATCATTCTGACATACATGTAATGAAGAGATTAGACGTGCTGAGAAAAAAACCCTATCTGATACCCTAAATAAAAACTCCAAAGAG
>NW_015192308.1:0-475 GCF_001447785.1 Gekko japonicus | reverse complement strand
CGAAAGCTCCTCCCCTGCCACAAACTGTGCTAGTCTTTCCGGTGCTCCTGGACTCTGGTTCTTTTCCACTGCAAGCATAGATCAGCTTTCCAGGACTAAGAAGCTTGTGCCCTGGCCTGGACAGCCCAGCCACATCTCGTCAGATCTCAGAAGCTCAGCCCGGGTTAGTACGTGGCTGGGAGACTACCCAGGAAGTCCAGGGTCCCTACGCAGAGTCAGGCCACGGCCAACCACTCCCAATGTCTCTTGCCTTGAAAACCCCGTGAAGGGTAGCCATACGTCGGCTGCGTCTTGACTGCACTTCCCGCCCCCACCAACTGGTTACGGGTCTGGAACCAGACTTGCTCATTGTCCAAGACCCCCAGTGGCATGGAGGGGATCTGTCCCCCTCCCCCCGAATGGAACACCAGACGAAAAGCATATACATTCGCACTCAATACCTCAAGGTAATCACTAGGTGGTATTTAACCCCTCA
>NW_015192307.1:0-479 GCF_001447785.1 Gekko japonicus | reverse complement strand
TAGCAGTCAGGGCTTCAGAGCATGGGGGGTGGAAAGGGGTGTGTGTGGGGGGTGGAGAGTGAGGGGGAAATAAAGGTAGGTTGATAATTGGCTGGGAAGGAGATAGGGTTGCCAACTCCAGATGGGAAATTCCATTGCAGTAATCTAATCTAGATGTAAGCAGAGCATATATCACAGTGGCCACACCTTTTCTGCCCAGGAAAGGCTGCAGCTGGCTAAAGAGTTGAATCTGGTACAAGGCGCTCCTGGCCACAGCTTTTACCTGCTTATCCAGCTGTAGGCCTGGGTCTACTTATTATGGACCTATTCCTTCAAGGGGAGTTGAACCCCATTCAGAACAGGTGATACCTTATACCCTGTGTCAGATCTTCTGCTCCACGAGATCAGGGAGGGACAAAATTCCAGGGGCTGGTGTGTATCGGCTTTTCTGAATTTTTTGATTTTTTTTTTAAGTAAGTCTCTATCCCTTTCCATTGTGG
>NW_015192306.1:0-472 GCF_001447785.1 Gekko japonicus | reverse complement strand
TTTTCTCCCCTAAAACAGGGATGACCAATGTTTTTCCTGCCGTCTGTTTTGTTCCCCTTGTGAACAGTCCAAGGGCAGGAATGATCCCACCCCTTGTGGGAAGATCAGGCCTTATTTAAAAAGCTGCCAAGATTTAGCAGGAAGGGCTTTGCTAGTATGACGCGTGGACTTGGACTTGGGGGTGGGGGGTGTTAAGGAATGAGTGTTCATCCTCAAAAGGTCAGATTAACAAGAGCCCTTCACCATGACAGGTTGTGCAAAAGAGAGCTGGTTGGCAACCCTTTTTATGTGAAATGCTCATCCTTGTAAATGAAGCCATGCTGTCCTCTTAGGGTAGCATGCAGGGAAGGTTTGGCCCATTGGCTACCAGTTGGCCACTTGAATGTTGGCCACTGGAGATATCTGAAACAGACAAATCCTCTGTGCTGCAGTATGTCGAAGTAAGATGCCTGGGAGGGCCACAGAGAGGGAA
>NW_015192305.1:0-535 GCF_001447785.1 Gekko japonicus | reverse complement strand
AGTCCACGCACTTAACCACTACACCACTTTTATCACCAAACTGATAATCCACACGTCTCCTGTTACATTAAATTTAATAAGGCTGTGTGAACAGCGTGGCGATATACAAAATCTAGAGTTCGTGCACAACGTGAAAACTGAATCCAGCAGTCTCTGCAGATTAAACCAATTAAACAAATTTGCATACATTTGCACTTCTCCCTTACTTTCTCTCCAGCAGCATCCCAGTCATGGCTCAAGAGCAATGTTCCCTTTAAGCTGTGGAGTCTTATGAGCAAAAATTCTACTTTATGAGCTACTGGCATTGAAGTTGTGAGCAACCGATTTGGCTGCTGCATAAATTAAGTTTGCTCTGGAGCCTTCCTTCCTGAGCTAAGACAAAAACGCGTGAGCCAGAGGCTGAAAAACTGTGAGCTAGCTCACACTAACTCAGCTTAGAGGGAACACTGGCTCAGAGCCTCGCTGCATCAGAAGCGTAGCTAAAACAAACTTTTTTTTATTATGACATGCGTCATTTATGTAACACTTCAAGTGT
>NW_015192304.1:0-470 GCF_001447785.1 Gekko japonicus | reverse complement strand
ACGTTAAAGGAAATGTCCAAGAGACCAGTAAATGTTAATTATTAGTAGATCCAGAAGGGGTGGCCACATTACTCCATTCCAGCAAAAACGAAAAAGGAGCTCTGTGGCACCGTAAAGATTAACAGATTTATTATATCATCACTTTTCTCAGGCTAGATCATCCACGCACTTCATGCGTCTGATGAGGCTGGCCCTAGCCGATGGAAGTATACAGCAAATATGTTGTGTTTTAAGGTGTCACCTTTTTTGCTTCTATGCTTTTGTGATAATTACCAGTATGATTTTTAGGAGGGCTTAAGGGGGGGGGATTATATTGAATTTACCTCTGGATCAGTTAGAGAGCACTTAAATGTTGAACAGATTACACATATGTAAATCAGCTGCTACTTCCAACATTAGCAATATGAGTTTATGACACTTTCAATTCATTCGTATGGGGGGAGGAAATCAGTGTAAAGATTAATGGTTAA
>NW_015192303.1:0-483 GCF_001447785.1 Gekko japonicus | reverse complement strand
AAAACAATCATAAAACCTTCTAAAAATAACCTGTGGTATAAAGTGCTAGTACATATTGGTCTGGCAATAATAATGATGATAATGTTTGTCGGCGGTGGCAGCAGCAAGTCGATGCCCTATCCTATCGATCCGTTCTTTCTTCTATTTCTTATGTGGCCAGCTCAGGCTGTTATTGGTGACTCTGAAGGACAGGGCTCACAATTAATTATTGGGGGGGCGAGTCCTAGTTGAAGGCCTGGTGGAAGAGCTCCGTCCTGCAGGCCCTGTAGAACTGCATAAGGTCCCGCAGGGCCCTGATCTCTTCCGGGAGCTCTTGGAGCTGCCACTGAAAGGGCCCTGACCCTGGTTATAGTCAGCCTAGTGCCTTTAGGTCCTGGGAGGGTCAGTCAATTTTGGGACCCTGATCGCAGTGCTCTCTGGGGAACATGTGGGGAAATGTCAGCCCCTGACCATTAAGAGCTTTAAAGGTAAGAACCAGCACCT
>NW_015192302.1:0-477 GCF_001447785.1 Gekko japonicus | reverse complement strand
ATCAATGAAGTGTTGCACAAGCACTTGTTAAAGGGGGCGCTTGTTTAACTAGATGATATATTACTGTACTCCCCCGACCTACCTTCACATGTGAAATTGGTGAGGGAGGTCTTAACCACGTTGCACAAGCACAAACTGTTTGCTAAGCTGTCAAAATGTGAATTTCACAAAGCACACATTGACTTCTTGGGATATCGGATCTCTGACCGGGGACTAGAGATGGACCCAGGAAAAGTTCATGACGTATTGGGTTGGGAGGTGCCCCGAACCCGACAACAGCTCCAATCCTTCCTTGGTTTTGCGAACTTCTACAGAACCTTTTTACCCAATTTCGCCCAGGTCAGGTTACCCCTCAAAGATCTGCTAAAAACGAAGGGGAGGGGCCCAGAGGCTACTAAGCCGAGAGCCACACTGCGATGGAGTAAAGAGTGTCAAGAGGTGTTTGATGGCCTCAAAGCCTTGTTCACCTCGGAACCG
>NW_015192301.1:0-482 GCF_001447785.1 Gekko japonicus | reverse complement strand
ACTGGTTTTTGAGTGACATTTGGACTCTACTGGATTCTTCCCTCCCCCAAATTATATGACTATCTCTTGTTTGCTTTTCCTTCCCAGAATGCAAGGGCTTTAATATAGCATCAGCTGCAATAAAATCACTAAACTATCAGCATCAAACACCAAATTCTGACAAGACTGGATCTTAAGATCCAGACCTGAAAAAATTTCCTGATTTCCCCTTCTTAGAAAGTTCTTATTTTGTAACATCTGGCCTGATGAAACGTTTTGGTGAGCCCAAATGTTTCCACAATGTTTTGTTTGATTTTGGTTGGCCCTTATGGAAGTGATTAATAGGGGTGTGGAATTTTTTCCTCTCTGTATTTTTCATTTTGGGTCTATTGGACCCCCCCCCCCCCTTGGGATCCCTGAAAAAAACTGAATTCCGATACCAGTAAATATTATGATCCAGGATTTTTCAGAAACCCTGATTTTTTCCCCCAGGTCCAATAGAC